>NW_023416900.1:59926-80755 GCF_002922805.2 Oryzias melastigma | reverse complement strand
GCTTTCACATCTGCTTTTTGCAAGAGACAGACGCGCTGACTTTACGCCGAACTACAGAAGCCTAACAGAGCAGAGAGCTGGGGGGAAACATCTCGATTCTCCCTAAATGTAAATAATCTGAAACCAAAAATTCAAATGAATCGATTATATTGATATATCGCTCAGCCCTACCCCTAATTAGAGATGAAACCTGAAACTGGTGAGTGGGATCTGTCAGATAATGTCAACATTGTGACGTTTACTCTCAGTCGTCTGCATCCTTCTGTTCTGTCTCAGACCAAACGTTCCTGCTCTGACGTCTGACCGCCAGTTTAGTGTTTATGAAAATCTAAGGGGATCTTCTCAACCTGCTGTGGTGGAACAGGAGCAGCTTCATGCAGTCCATGCGGCGCTCCTTAAAATGATCAAAAGCCATGAAACAGAGGATTTAGTTCTTAAGGTTAACCCCATGCTGCTAATTCTCAATGTATGTTTGATCCTCTCCATTCAGCATCACCTTGAATGAGAAAAACAAGAATATATTTGAAATAGAGTCAAGCATGAAGGGGTTAAATGTTTGGTTTTTGTTGCTTTGTCGTCACAGAAATTGATTCCAGAACTTCAGAAGCTTTTCATGTCTAAAAACGAGACCAACGTGCTGAAGCTCTGGCCTCTGTTCGTCAAGCTGCTGGGAAAGGTAACGTCTGCTGTCAGCGTGTGGACTTTCCCTCTGTCTAAATTCTTTGGTTTTGTTCTGTTCCATCAAAGCGTAAGAAACCTCGCTGTAGATTTATGGTCGTGTCTCAGTTGGACTCTTTCTTAATCCTACTAGCTACCGTCAATAGTTCTCAGCGCCGTGTCTGAATACAGACCCAATGCAGGGTTCAGGATTCGATTCGGACCAAATTAAGCAGAATCGGTCCGGACCAACGGGCTTTTCCCGTCTAAATCCACCCTCAGGCAGACTTCTCCCTGTCTGGCTGCACCTCCAACGTTTTCTCTTGTCCCCCCTGTGGAGGAGCAAAACTATGACCATGATCTGGACTTCAAAGACGCTCCAGTAGCTGGTGTCTGAAGAACGCCTGGCCTTAGTGACCAGCTTGAATCTTTGCAGCTTCAACGTGAAGCTTTCCCCAGTTTGCTGCGCTAAAGAAAAACTCAACCAGATTTGTCTAAAGCATCTCTATCAGAGAAAAGGCTCCAGCTGAGACGTCCGAGGGACGTTTGTCTGCAGAACACTGATCCAGATGTTCCCGCCTTTCTGCACAGCTGCTGCACAGAGGCGGCCCCTTCATCAACTCTCTGCTGCATCTGGAGGAGCTGGGCTTCCGGAGCTCCTCCCCCACCGTCAAGAAGATCGCCTTCATCGCTTGGAAAAGCCTCATCGATAACTTTGCCCTGAATCCAGGTGAGCTCGGGGGAGGCGGAGGCGGAGACGGCTCTGCCGCGCTGCTCGGGTTAACCAGTGCTGACCTGCCATCCTTCCAGAGATCCTGTGCAGCTCCAAGCGCATGAAGCTGCTGCTGCAGCCGTTCCTGTCCATCCACGTGAGGACCGAAGCGCTGCTCCTCACCAAGGTGGAGGTCTGGTGGTACCTGGTGGTGCAGCTTGGACCTAACCTGTCGTCCCAATTCGACCAGGTGGGTCAGATGAGGATCATTCTCAGAATAAAACATTTTACTAAACGTATTTTTTGATTGTTGGCATGATAAAGTAATTCCAGCAGATTCTGGAGAAAAACCCTGATGTTAAAGGGTTACATGTCAGACTGGCAGCAGACGGGCTGAACTTTAGAGAACATGAATGTCGTTTTTCTGCCTCCGGCATGTGACTCCATGTGAAAATGCTGAGGCGAGAAGTTCAAGAAGTCCTCAGTTCAAACCAAATCAGTGTGAAACTGAATCACACAGAGGCCCAGAATCCAAACACCCCTTAGGCCGAACAGGATAAACATTTATTGAACACTCTAAAGCTACATTATTAAAACTTTAAAACCGTAAATTAACACAATTATGAACTAGATATAAAGCATTACCTGTGATAATGTTGGTGTGAATGATGTAGGATGAATTTGGCCGCTGAAGATGCTGAAATTGATAGTTAAAGTAAAATCTGATAGCCAGCTAAAATTTTAGCTAAACGACACATTAGCCTAATAAACTTAAAAAAAAAAAAAAAAAACTTAGGTTAGCCAAAAGAGCTACCATGTAGCTGAAATATTAGCTAAACTCCAAATATCCTAAAAAATCTTTGTAAATGCCAACATATTCCAAAAATCTAGCAGAATACCAATTTTTAAAACTTTAAAACCGTAACTTTTTATCATAATAATAATAAAAAGGCAGGAATATTATTCCAGAATAAATCAACTTGAACCTTAAATAAGTTTTAATTTTACTCTTCGTAAAAGTATATCTTATCAAAGTTACAAGTTAGAAATGAGCACAAGATAACATCGGGCCATTAATAATAGTATAATAAAATGATCTGGAGGGCCGAATCCGGCCCCCGAGCCGTGACTTTGACACGTGAGCTGTATATTATCTAACAGTGGGGGAGGCGAGTGGCTGCATCCCTAGTCTCCACTCTGATCACGTTACCTGATGTTTTACCCCACAGGTGTCGGTGCCTCTGCTCCAATCGATGTTCGGATCCTGCTCCTCCTCCGGCCCTGGTACTCCTCCCAGTTCAGGCCATAATGGATCTTCTGTTCCTGGCACGCCCAAGTCAGGTAGGGTCCAGGCCTCACCTGTCCATCAGCTCGTCTGTGTGTGAATGCAGAAGTATCTTTGAAGAACTGAAAGTCACTTTAAAACCGAGATCTCTGCCATGAACTCTGAAGCAAACAGAGAATCTTATGAACGCTCAGATGGAAGAGACTAAAGCCTCGTGCAGGTGGAACATGTTCAGACCTGAATGTCATCAGGACCAGCCTGCAGAGACGCTCCGGCGTGTAGATGTGGAACCTTGAAGCCTGCTCTTTCTTCGTCAGGAAACTCCACCTTCACCAGCCTGGCCATCACCCCCCGGATGAGTCTGGGCTCCAGCATGCCGGCTGCCTCCACCTTTCCCTCCATCCAGCTGCTGGGCCTGGAGATGCTGCTGCACTACCTGGTGGGCCCGGAGGTTGTTGCATGTGCAGCGAAGAACAAACTGGTCCTGAGTCTGGGTGGGTCACACTCTGCAGGTCATCATCTCACCTTCAACGTCGTCCTCACGAGGACTGAAAACGCAACATGAAACTCCATGAGAGAAGCAGTGACACAGCAGCTCCATCAGTCCACTGTCGAATAATAATGTCCGACATTCTCTTTAGAAAATGCTGTTTAGGCCGTTTCTCATTGCTGGTTGCCATGACAACCCATTTAGGACTGCATGCCATTAAGTGATGCCTAAAGTGTTGGTGACGCGAGCCGTCTCATTTCAGAGCCGCTGACCCACTCCCTCCTGGCTGGAGCCTCGTCCTTCACCAAACACGCCGCTGTGCTCGTCTCCACCATCACAGTTGGCTTCACCAGCATCGGCAAAGACGCTCCAGGTAAACATTCCGCTGTGGGAGCTACCGGCCTGGTGCTGCATGTCTCCCTGTGAAGCTCCGCCCCCATCATCAGCTGCTCCACAGGTTGAGCTGTTCATTGATGTGTTTGTTTTTAGCCTCTAAATTAGCATCAAACACAATATGGCAACAGCAAATAGACCTGTAACTGGGTTGCTGTTTGGTGCAGTTTATAGTTCCTCTACATCATGTGTGTCAAAGGCCCGGGGGCCGGATCCGGCCCTCCAGGTAATTCTATCCGGCCCTCCACAGCATTTTATTTTATTGTTATTAATGACCTGATGTTATCTTGTGCTTATTTTTAACTTGAATAATTCTGACAAAATATATTTTTATGGAGAGTAAAATATTAAAGTTATTTAAGGTTTAAGTTGATTTATTCTGGAATAATATTCTTGTATTTTTATTATTCATAATTCTGTTAAAAAGTTACAGTTTTAGAGTTTTTAAAATTGGCATTATGGCAGCTTTTTGGAATATTTTGGTATTTACTCCGATTTTTTTGGCTATTTTGGATTTAAGCTAATATTTCAGCTACATGTAGCTGTTTTGGCTAATTTAGGCTTTTTTTAGACTATTTTGGCATTTAGCTAATATTTTAGCTGGCTATCAGCTTCAGTTTTTTAGCTAATAGTTTTAAGCATCTTCAGCTATCGGCACTAAAATCTTCCCCACCAAATTCAGCTTACAGCATTCACACTAGCATTATCACGGGTAATGGTATTTATCTAGTTCATAATTATGTTAAAAACTTACGGTTTTAAAAATGTAGTTTCATTGTGTTCTATAAATGTTAATCCTGTTCGTCCCGTGACCTAAGGAGTGTTTTGGATTTTGTCCCCTGTGTGATTGAGTTAGACCCCCCTGTCCTTCATGGATGGAAAGTAGAGTCATTTTGTAGCTTCACATCATCTCTATGTAGCCAGTAACCCCTAACATTTTCTTTGACACTCATAAGTCCTTCACCATTTGAGATTCTGGCATGGAGGAATAAGGTTTTTCATGTTGACTTGCAGCCCTTTATTTTAGGAAACTACCGGAGCAAAGCCGCTTTTCACCACGTTACACTCAGCTTATTGATAGTGTAAAGCTTCACTGCTGTAAATTGTTGCATATTTGTCTGCTTTACAATCAGCTTGAATTCCCTTAATAAACTGTCAAAGACTTGTGGTAGTCGACAGAATGTCAACACTGGATCTAAAGCTCTGCTGTTGAAGGCTTTCATCTCGGCTGATCTGTGAGATGTTCACTGGGAGAATGTAAATGGAGAGTGGTACCGGACAAAGTGATGGTAGATTCTCCACTGAAGTTTCTGAGGAGGTTGAGGATTCACCTGGTCCAGAACTTTTCTGTGTCGAACCGCTAGCTCAAAATGCTGCTTTTGCAATGCCCAGCAGCAGCTGAGATGTCTGAGAGCGGTGAAATGCTGCTAGCATCATAGCTAATAACGATATTAAACAAACAATCCTGAGTGAAACGTTCATTCCAAATCCATCACCAGGACGGAGTTCGCTGGATATAATGCTAATTCCATTCAGCCTCTGTTCCCTAACTTCCAAGTCCACTGGAAAGTTGGGTGAGCCAGTAGATTATTGATGACTGAAGACGATACACCTTCGAGCCATGCTAATGCTAGCACAGCAACGACAGACGTTACAGAATCAAAGATGGGCGGGGCTTTTATACTGGAGCTCAAAGCATGATGATGTCAAGCTTCTGGGACTTATACCAGTCAACCAATCACAAAATTCAACTCCAATACCTACTTTCAGCCTGTAGAGGGCAGCATACGGACAGTTTTAGACTATATTTTCAGGAATTAAACATGTTTTTTACTCCACTTTAAAGCCCCGTTTATAGAGGTCAACAGCCAAAAGCTGTTCATGTTAGGGTTTGTTTACCCTTTAAGGGGCGTTTGCCCACCTTTCCTGCAGGTCCTTCTCCTCACTCACCCTGGTGTTTTCTACCTGCAGAGTCCCTGTTGGCCATCATCTGGACCCGCCTGGTTCGGTTTGTCAGCATGACCATAGAGTCTAGTAAGTCATTTTTAGACAAGATTTGAACCTTTTCCTTCTGCCTGTAGTAACCATGGAAACACTCTTAGAGACTGTTTTCCAGGTCCACATGTCCTCTGAACACACACTCAATGGAAGAAAACACAATATTTTGTAAAAACATTTTCTGTCCTCTAATTTCCTCTTTTTTTCATTTGTGATCAGTTTGACTAAAATGTGTGGTGAAGGTTTTGGTTAGATTTGGGTGTTTGTGCTGACCTGTGGCTGCTGCTCAGCAGGCGGGCTCTAACAACCGTGTGTCCGACCTCGCAGCTCCACACAGAACTTTGATTGGGTCGGAATTCTGTCACTCGGGGGGAGGGCCAGCGAGCCTTCATCCTCCTCCCACCCGACCCACCGACATCATCTTCATCAGTTTAAGTCTGAGCCGTCGGACGCTCGGCGTCTGGGCTTCTGTGAGGACAGGAGAACTCTGAGGGGCGTGTCTCCAGTGATGACTCTCCTCTCACGTTCGATCAGACGTGGCCGGACGGTCTCTGACGAGTGCTGTGCTCCTGTGGTGCAGGCAGTAAGAAGGAGCGTCAGGGCGGTGAAGTTCTCACATCCATGCTTCAGGCGCTGCAGAGCATCGCAGAGACTCTGCCTGCAGACAGACTGCTGGTGAGTTCCGGTGGTTTTATTATAATGATGCTGTCCTGTTCCTGTCTTCACCCTGTGGGATTGTTCCTCAGGTTCTGCTGGAGCGCACTGTGAAGAACATCCCTCCCAGAGTCCTCGGCTCCACCTCCTACCAAGTTGGGAAGATGGATGTTTTGAATGTCAGTCTTTTCTGTCTGTCTGCTTACCTGTCTGTCTGTCTCCCTACCTGAGGGTTGTTAAACTCTCTTCCTCTTCAGGGCACGCCGGCGTTGTTCCTCATCCTCCTCGTCTTCGACAGCAGCAATCTTCCCGCCTTTGTGGAGGATGAGAGGTGAGTGTTCCATCACCTGCACTGGAAACGGTTGAAAACAGCTAGCATGAAGCTGAACTATTAGCAAAACTAAAAAAACAGACTAAAAAAATCTTAGTAAATACCAAAATAGTCCAAAAAGTAAGCAAATTCTAATTTTAAAAACTTTAAAACTGTAACTTTTTAACATGATAAAAAGACAGGAAGAATAAATTAATTTAAACCTTAAATAACTTTCAATATTTTACTCTCCATAAAAATATATTCCAACAAAATTATATAAGTTGAAAATGAGCTCAAGATAACATCAGGTCATTAATAAGAATAAAATAAAATGATCTGGAGGGCCGGATCCGGCCCCCGGGCCTTGACTTTGACACGTGAAGTAGAGGATCATGGAAGAAGGTCATGTGATCAGATGAGACTAAAATAGAGCTTGATCTGAATTCCACTCGCCGTGTTTGGAGGAAGAAGAATGAGGAGAACCGTCCCAAGAACACCACCCCTACTGTGAAGCATGGGGGTGGTGGCATCATGCTATGGGGGTGTTTTTCTGCACAGGTACAGTATTTCACTGTATTGAGGAACAACCTCCTTCCTTCAGTCAGAGCATTGAGGTCTTCCAGCAGGACAACAACCTGAAACACAACCAGGAGAACCAAGGAGTGGATACCAAAGAAGCAGATCAAGGTTCTGGAGTGACCTAGTCAGCCTTTCAGACCTCAACCTAATAGAAAATCTTTGGAGGTGTTTCAAATCTTTAGAAGTGTTTCTCAGTGACAGTCGATAAACCTGACAGATCTAGAGAAGATCTGTGTGGGGAAGTGGGCCAGAATCCCTCCGGCAACAGAAGTTTATTTGTAGCACATTTCTGTACAGAGGCAATTCAAAGTGCTTTACATAAAACATTAAAAGAAACAATCAAAAGAAATGGTAAAGGTGTGATCATTAAAATAAAATTAAAGTAAATCAAGCATAGATAAACAGTGCAGACGTGAACTTTTGAAAACATATTAATCAAATGCAGCTGAGAACAGGTGCGATGTGTACAAACCTGGTGGAAAACTACAGGAAATGTTTGACCTGTGGAGTCACAAACAAATGTTAACCTTGGTTATCTCAGGTGTTCAAATACTTACTTGCAGCAGTAGCATACAAATACATTATTTAAAGTCAATACAGAAATTTCCAGGTTTGTTTTTTCTCATAGTGAACATGCACCTCAGACGGGTCTGCAGCCTGTGGCTCTTTAGCTTTAATGAAACATGATAACGATTGAATACATGATAAATTAATATGTTTAGTCGTTTCTGTTTAATTTTTAACATATCAAGGAACTGAGTAAAAAGTTTAAGTTATTGTCAGAAATTCTGGAAAAATGTTCTTTACATTTGTTTTTTGTTTGTAGTTAGTCAAAAGTCTCAAAGTGTTTCTTTTTTTGGTAAATTACACCAAAATGGTTAGTTTTTTTTTTTTTACAAATGTGGTTTAAAATGACTGAAAATGATTTAGTTGTGTTTTTTCAATAAAAAAGCTCAGGTTATTCCAAACGTTTTTATAGATTCTATTAAAATGTTTGTATTTTTTAGATTAAAAGGTAAAGAATGCACACCAAAACCCTAATGATAAAAACATCATGTTTGACTGTCTTACATTTGAATCTGAAGCTGCTGCAGCTGGAGGAACTTTTGACACAGTGGGTTTTATTTTGAAAGGAACTAGTGTGTGCTGCTGTCAAATGTAAAAAACTGTTATATATAGACACTGTTGTAATTTGATAATTATGGAAGCCCAAACTGTTCATAATTATATAAATGAATACAACATTATTTAATCAAGCAACACTCCGATAAAAGTCTTTTCAATAAATAATTGACCATTTTATTATGAAATACATTTCATTAAAATTTAAATGGACCATTTTATTGTGAAATGTATTTCATTTTTACTTTAAAACATATTTTTTATGTTAAAAATATTTCATAATAAAAATATATATCATAATAATTTTTTTTTTCATGTTGGATTTTATTATAATCATGTGGGGGTTTCTTTTGTTGAAACTTTTATTTCAAAATTACTGTTTTCCAAAGTGTCCTTTTTATTTCACAATGCTGTTTTTCAGAACGACGTATTTATTTCATGATGAGCTTTTTCCGAATAATAACTCTGTCTGTCAATCAAACCAGACAAGGCGGGGACACGTTTGTGATTGGCTACTCCTTTAATCAGACATTAGAAGCAGCACCAACTACATCGATCGAGTGTTCCTTCAGCCAACGTGATGGTGCAGTACACACTCCTCAACACTAGGTGGGAGTATGCAACTCAGCGCAACCAGTCTCCCAGTCTCCTACAAAAACGTTCAGTACCCACGTTTGTCCACAGGTAAAAACGTAGCAGTTTCACAAATAAAACGGGTCTAAATTGTGGAATTGCTACGTCTCATTCTCTCATTCATTTCTACGGAGGTGCGCCGGATCACGTGACTGATCACGTGGCTTTTGAGTTTCTGCCTGTCGCTAGCAAAAACACGGTGGGATATTCACTCTTTTTCGGTGGAAAATTCCTCAGAATAAAATATTTTGTGGACTAATCTTTATTTTGACAATATTTCTAGTGAGAAATGCACCCGTTACTATCAGGATATACATTTATATTGGACATACAGTTCGTAGTTTGTCTGTTTTGCTGGACTTCTCCCCAAAAGGGGCTCCAAAGTTGTGGAATATCAACATTTCCGGTGCACGGAACAATCCCGGAACCGGACGATCAGCAGGATTTGGTGACCCGACCCGCATCGGTGCCGCGTCAGGGTTTGGGTTAGAGTAGGTTCGGACAAACCGCCCGGACCCTTTTTAATTGGGCCCGGAATGACTCCCGTAAAGCTAGAACGTGATAACACTGACTATTTCCGGTCGAGGACGGTCTAAAGTTTAAAGGTTTCCTGAAACGAAGATTCTCAACCATAAACATAATGTTCCTTTTTTCTCCCTCATAAACAAACACAAATGTCGGTTAGTTTAAGTGACAATAACGAGGATGCTTTCACACTAATTGAAGAAAGAAAAAAAATATTTTTTTATTGTGCTACAGAGTAGAGCAGGAGTCTAGGCATACAAGTCGATTTCAGAGGATCAGCCAATGAACGTTTAGATCCCGCCCACTTTCAGTGATTGACAGACAGAGTTATTATTCGGAAAAAGCTCATCATGAAATAAATACGTCGTTCTGAAAAACAGCATTGTGAAATAAAAAGGACACTTTGGAAAACAGTAATTTTGAAATACAAGCTTTTACAAAAAAAACCTCACATGATTATAATAATATCCAACATGAAAAAAAAAATTATTATGATATATATTTTTATTATGAAATGTTTTTAACATAAAAATTATGTTTTAAAGTAAAAATGAATTATATTTCATAATAAAATGGTCCATTTAAATTTTAATGAAATGTATTTCATAATAAAATGGTCAATTATTTATTGAAAAGACTTTTATTGGAGTGTGGCTTGATTAAATAATGTTGTATTTATTTATTTAATTAAGAACAGTTTGGGCTTCCATAGATAATTTCACCATTTAAAAATTAAATGTATAAAATAAAAAGCTTAATTGCCAAAAATGAATAAATATTGTGCATTTTTAAATGTAAAGTTGGACTTTATGACTCTTGGATTCTGTTCTATAAGAAACTTGACCAAATGGTTCTTTCAGTGTTAAAGGTTGCAGACCTCTGACCTAAGAGATACGTTTCACACGTACATACTCTACTTATTATACCGTCTCAGCTGGCGTCGCAAACAGGAAGTACTGTTCATCCCATAGACCTCTATAGAGAAATACTCAGTCATTCTGTTGGTCAGAATGAACATTCTTGATCTGATATCCCTTGATAATCCTACTTTTTCATCATGTTATTATTATTGTAGTTATTCAAGTTTAAACTGACCAATCATGATAAAAACCGAACAAGTTCTAACGTTTCTGCATGTCCACACGTCTGCAGATTCCTCGTCTGCCTCCAGACTTTGATCACCTGTGGCCTGTCTGGCCCCACCTCCCCGCTGGCGTTCGTGGAGGCCGTGCTGGGGGCCATCAGCCGCAGCACGTCGTCTGTGCTGAAGAAGGAGCAGCAGTGGAGGCTGTGGAGCAGCTTGGTGGGCCTGCTGACGGACACCATAACACAGGCAGGGGGCGCCGCTGTGTCTTCTGAAGCTGTTTCAGCTCTGTTGTTGAGATGAAAGACAATTTGTTTGATTCTGTCTCCTCATCAGTCCAATGAAGTCAACCAAGGTGACGCTCTGGAGCACAACTTCAGTGCCATCCATTCAGCTCTGATGTTCCCCATCACCCACCTGCTGGGCGGAGCTTCACTCCCACAGGTCAGGTTTACTCCTTCACCTTTTGGTTAAAGATTTCTGATCATTTCTTTCCAGGTTCCCGCGGGGTCTCAAAAAGTCTTAAATATGAATATAAATATTGAATATAAAAGTGTGGAAACAAGGCTTTAAAAAGTCTTTAAGTTTTGGTATCTTGGTATTAAAAATGATAGTTTAAAACTTTTTCCGTATGACTTCTCTGGTCTAAAGAAAATGTTTTTTTTTAACTACGATTGTGTTAGTAAAACCTATTTATCAACATAAAATAGACAGACGGGTGGGGGGCATGGGCACCACTTCAGCCCTACGACACAGAGAAGTGAGAATCTACTGCGTACACGCAGGACTCCACCAACACCACCCAATGTGGATGAAACTTTATTTGGCGGCTAGGAAAAAGGTCACTGACCTCTCTGGCAGGTGGATCATTGTTCAACCTTGTATTCACGCAGTAGATGGTCCATTCAGGGACTGCATGGAATTTCCGCACGATTTCATTAAGAGCTCGGTGTTGCTGCATTCAGGTGCAGTGGTTTTTTCTAGAATTTGCTAACACTGATCTGAGCCAACACAAACACACTCACGTTTTGCTCCATGTCATTGTTACTCTTTGAAATGACAGAACAACAACACACTGATCTGTACGAACACACAATAAGGAAAAATGTTGCTCATGTTTCAATGTATTTTTTTTCTCTGCATGACATTCTTTGAAAAAACTTTAAAGAATTATTTTATTGTTTATCGCCACTTTATATCTTTATAGAAACATGTTGCATAAAAAAGGTAGTCTTATTTTTTTTTTAACTAAATGCAATACGCTGCTATAAATAATATCAAAAAGGATTCATCTTCGCTACAAAGTGGGATTTATGCCGCTCTCTGCTCTAACTTTACCTGCTGATTCTGTTTCTTCCATAAACGAACACACGAGTGACGTATGAGGTACGTTTGTTTTATTGCCCGGGTAGACTCTATTCATTTACAGTCACGTACGCATTTTAATTCAAGTTGGAGGACGGTTCGTTTGTGTTTGTTGGTTAGTTTTTAACGGGACAAAAAAACCTAAAACAATCCATGATTCAGTTTCTGAACACAATTGTGGTTTGAAGTTCAAGATAAAACAATGATACAGTGGTAGAAGTGAATAAATGAGTTTTTATCAGAAAAAGTCCTTGAAAACGATCAATGTAGGGAAGATTGTTAAAGAGGAAGATTACAAGAGAGGGTGAAGATGTACAAGCTACATTTAGTAGAGAAGAAAATGCATTTATCAAGTTTTTCAGTACAACAATCAATAAAATATTTTCTTTGTTTTCAACAAATTGAAATAATTGAATAGTTCCAGCTGCTGGATGCCTCCATCAATTCCTCCCTGTTTATAGTTTCTTAATCTTCCTTTGACCATTCTCAAACTCTGGATTCGTGCATCAGTACACCTCTTTTTATTTTATTTTTTTATTAGTTTCCATTTTGTTTCATTTAACCAAAGACAACATCAGAGCAAACTGTTTACACAGCTCTGGTTTATTAGTCTCCGATGGTTTTACTGACCAAAAATGTGAATATGAATAATGAAGTAATGAAGGTTTTCTGAAGTCTAGTAATTGTAAGTCAATGACTGAAATTTGAACTGTAATTCATTACTTTACTGACAAGGATTTAGTTTATAGATCTGGGAATTAGGCCGAGAAATTGGTCTTAACTTTTCATAGCGAGGTCTTAAAAAGTCTTAAATTTAACCTGAAGAACCGTGTAGGAACCCTGTCTTTCTGTTAAGGCGGCCCAGAAGTCCATGCTGTCCTCGTGGTCCAAGCTGTACAAGGTGTTCGCCCGCTGCTCCGCCTTGGTGGTGACGGCCGAGGAGAACATCTGCTGTGAGGAGCTCTGCTCCAAGATGGCAGCCGCCGTGGACAGAGAGGCTCTGAAGGTGATCTTCATCGTTCAGACGCTCCACACTCACAAACCTAGAATCTGCTGACGCTGTGATCCTCCAGGTTCCTTCAACGCTGAACGCCATAGCCAGCATCCTGCACGTGATGGTGGAGTGCGTGGACTTCTCTCCGTACACTCCTCAGTTCCAGCAGAAGCTCAAGTGTAAGGAAACCGTCTGTCATGTTCCTGTGTGGAAGGTCATGTGTTGATGAAGCTCCTCCCCCTCGCAGCTCCTCACACGCCGATGAACTGGGCGCGGAAGCAGAGCAAAGCTCTGGGGAACTTGTCCTCCTTCCAGGTTCTGCTGGTGCAGTGTCTGCATGCTCACCTGGAGGCGGTGGAGGAGTCCTCTGAGGCCACAGGCTCCACCCTGCTCTCCATCCTGTCCGTGCTCTTCACCAACCTGGCCCTCACCAGCGCCATCAAGGAGGCGCTAACCTCCGTGCTCCAACCGCTGGTGCTCCTCTACGAGCAAGCGTCCGGGTTCCCGACGCAGCTCCTGGAGAAGGTGGGCTCTCCGTCACTGTGGGCGGATGACACATTAGTGGCTGGAGCCTTAAAGGTTTCTGTCCTGCAGCTGGAGAAGCTCCTGGGCGACGTGTTGGGGTGTCTGCAGACTCACTGCGCTCTGGCGTACGACAGCGAGCTGCTGGCTCAGCTCACGCCTCTGCTGTGTGTGCTGTTCCTTCACAAGAACAAGCACCTGCGCACCGCCGTCACACACTTCTGGAACGCCACTTTTGCCAACTCGGTCAGCCTGACGTACCCTGAAGAGATCAGGTGAGCCGTGGAGCTTCAGACGGACTCGGCTGAGGGGCAACTTCTCATGGCGTTTGTGTTCGCCCCCACAGGCCTGTCCTGAGCCAGGTGAAGAAGAAGACTCCCATCATCCTCCCTGGCTTTGAGGCGGTGACTGTTCCCGATGAGCTCAGCGAACAGTTTTCTGTGAGTTTCTGTAACCTGCTGCACGGACGTTTGGTCTGTGTTCAGCTCTGAGTGTGTCTCCTGCATCTGCAGAGCGAGAGTTCCCAGCTGGAGACCAAGCTGAGCGGGATCCCGGTCTCCTCTGCAGGGAAGAGAGATTCCATGCTGGGAAAAGCTTCTGAGCTGAAGGACAGGAGCTCCAGGAAACCCAACAAACCAGTTTCTGTAAGTTTCCTGAGAAGCAGTGGGAGTTTTTTCTTATGCTGAGAGTAAGGGTGTATTCCAGGGGTGTCAAACTTAATCACTCAATAGAGCTGCCTCAAACGATGATTTATTAGTCCACTTATCACTGATTATTTTGTGGGATTATTCGACCAATCCGGTCATTTGCAAACTGAATGTAAAGAGCACATCTTAACCGTCATGAGCTGTAAACTAACAGAAAAACTAGATATATAGCATTACCTGTGATAATGCTAGTGTGAATGGTGGAAGCTGAATTTGACTGCTGAAGATGCTAATGCTGATAGCTGAAGATGCTGAAATTCTTAACTAAAAAAGCTGAAGTTGATGGCTGAAAACACTGAAGCTAATAGCGGAAAACGCTGAAGCTAAAAGTTGAAAACGCTAAAGCTAATAGCCAGCTAAAATTAGTTAAATGTAAAAAAACTGAAAAAATCTTAAATTAGCCAATAGCTAGCATGTAACTGAAATATTAGCTAAACTCCAAAATACCTTAATGCCAAAATAGTCTAAAACGCTATCAGAATTCTAATATAACTTTCAACTTTACTACACTCTGACTATTAAAATAGTCGAATAATTGACTATTTTAATAGTCGATTAGTCGACTAAATGTGGCGGCCCTATCACACAGGCCTAAATCCGAAACACACCTGAGGGCTGAACAGGATAAATATTTATTGAACACTCTGAATCAACATTTTTAAAACTTTAAAACAGTAACTTTTTACCTTTTCTATGAATAAAAACAGGCAAGAATATTATTCCAGATTAAATCAACTTAAAGTTTAACCCTTTACCACCGGAGCTCCAGTGTCCATGTTCTTTGATTTAGTGTAACGTTTCAGCTGTTAACACTATACTTCCTGTAGATTAAGATATGTTCTGTGTTTTGGCCCCTGTGCCAATGAGTTTGACACCCCTGCTGTGGGTTGAGATGAACCAGGAAGGGAAGAGTACGGCTTGACTTTCATCTATGAATGAACGCCTCTAACATTGACCCAGCAGACACTCAAACTTTGTCATGATTACTGCTGCTTCAGTTGTAGATTCTCTCCAAAGGTTCATGTGAAAGCTAACCAGTTCCCAGTTTTCCCAGCTGCTCAGAGACTTTCCTTCTTTCTGCAGACAAAGCTGGACTTTGACTCCCCGCGAAGCCGGAACGTTCTTGAAGAAGAGGCCTCCACCGACTTTGTCTTCATTCCTCCTGAGACAAAAGAGCGAGTTCTGACGGAGCATCAGAAAGAGATGAAGCGGACCAGAAGGTCAGCTTCCTTCTGCGTCTTCCACAGTGTACAGGGCCACGATTAGTCGACTAATCCACTATTAAAATAGGAAACAACTAATTCAATAGTTGATTAGTCGTTACCTTATAGTATATGGAGTCAGAGTGTAGTAAAGTTGAACAAAGTTGTGAGCGTTCAGCACCAAAAAAATCACTTTTTTATATTTGAATTAGTGAGTCCAAAACTTTATCTTTAGTAAAATATAGTTCCTTGTTTCAGATGCTGAGCTCATTAGATTTAATCTTGTTTTAACCAGAAACTAATGAAAGACAGGCTGCATGATTCATTAAAAGTTTAATAATCGATCATCTTCCTGTCTATATAGTGTGATTGTTTAGTAATCATTCACACTATAGTGATTCTCCTGCTCCTTTCAGTTTGTTTTTCTGCACGTAAAAACTCAATCACACTTTCAGAGAATTCAGTAATCTTGGTATCAAAATGTTCAGATCATTCAGGACATTCCTGCTTGTATTTCTGGTGTTCATAAACTTTATAGATAAATATTGAGCAAAATATCCCCTAAAGGAAATGAATGACAAATTGCTCAAATCCTTCAAAAACTTGTGAACTTTAGCTAATATTGTAGCATTGCTGTTTTGGATAATTTAGACATTTTTCCAGTTTTTTACACTAATTTCGAGTTTAGCTAATATTTTTAAGTTTTTGGCTTCAGCATTTTCAGCTATTATCTTCTGCCTTTTTAGCTAACTATCTGTTTCAGCTTTTTCAGCTATCAGCTGCAGTATCTTCAGTAGCCATGTTGAGCTCACAGCATCAGCACTAGCATTATCACAAATGTTTTTAGTTTTAGTTGGTTTAAAGCTAATGATGGTTAAGATCTGTGCTTCACATACACTTTGCGTATGACCGATTAGTCGACTAATCAGTTAAAATAAGCAGCGATTAGCGGATTATTAAAATCATCGTTTGTGGCAGCTCTATTGTGCGATTAAGTTGGACTTGCTTGTTGTGTAGTGCTGTTTGACACGGAGCTTTTCTGTGATGCAGGGTGGATATTCCTGTCATGTACAACAACCTGGATGCTTCTCTGGACACTACAGTGTTCAGCCAGTACACCCAGAGCCAAGAAGACCCGTACGTCTTTCTTTGAGTCGCAGGAAATCTGAGGATTTCTGTTTTGAGAACACAGTGATTTTCTCCCAACAGGGACAAAGCAGCAGCTAAGCAGAATGTCGGAGGGACAGAAGAAACTCCAGATGAAGTAAGTAACTTCCTCGTTTATTTGCATGTTAGCTCCTCTTCCCATACGTGTGCCACCTTTTTGTCTGCTTCATTATAGATTCCTCCTAAGAATGAAGAAGACAAAGACGTTCTGATGCAGGAGCTCCAGGAGCGAGACAGCACTGCTGACACAGAGACCACAGGAAGCCCTGCTCAGATCCTCCAGGACTCTGAGAAGGTTGAGGAGGCCACAGACAATGTAGAGTCTAAGAATGACACAAGTCCCAACGTCTCCTCGTCTTCAGATCTGGTGTTGGGGACTCCACAGAAGCTCAGCAGTCGACGTCAGTCCTTCATCACTCTGGAGAAGTACAGCGATGGCAAACCAGCCAGCCCCAGCAGTAGCTCCTCGTTTCCTGGCCCTCATGTCTCCTGCAGCAGCCAGAAGGCTTCCTCTGAAGCTTCCGCTTGTCTGGGCTCACAGGATTCTGACCCGAAACCAAGTCCGCCAGACCCAGAATCCCCCCGCAGACCTAAGGACTGCAGGGCCAAAGCGGAGCCTGTGCGGCTGATTGAACGACTGCCGGAAGACTCCAGTGAGGATGCCGGGGTGATTCCTGACATGCAGAATGAAAAGGAGAGCGGGGATTTGATCCCAAAAGAAACCAATATGAAGGAAGAACCAATGTCGGAGGATTCACCGACCCAGACATCCACAGAGCAACCCAGGAGGTCTGGACGCCAGAGAATAAGGCCCCAGCTTCCCGGAGAAGACCCGGAGGAGCGGGAGGCAAAGTTCTCCCATTCCAAACGCAGACGTTCTAGAGAAGAAACCAAAAGTGAGTCACCAAGCAGATCTGAAGCAAGAACCAAACCGGCTGCTGAGGAGAGCAGCGGCGCCGAAGGGCCTCCGATCAAATCTAGCAGAGACTCTGCAGAGTTGAGCCAGAGCACCCCCAAGGGGAAGATGGGCAATGTCACCAAAACCTTCAGCTTTGTGGATGTCTTCTTAGAAAAACCAGAGCCCAAGAAGAAAAGGACCAGTGAGCCCCAGTCCAGCCGGACCCAGAATGACTCACTCAACTCCAGTCCAGAAGCTGAAATAAGCCAGGAAAGTCCTGACCACACCGCTGCAGATCTACACGATGGAGTAAATGATCAACTGAGCAGAACTGCTGCTCCTCAGACCGACGTTGAGCCACAGGGGATGAGGCCGGAACACCAGGATGAAGAACTAGAGCCTGCTGAGGCATCGGAGACGAACGAACCTTCATCAAACATTGAAAGACATTCCCAGGAGGAGGAAGAGGAGGGCTCTGAGATCTGTTCTAGACTGAAAGACAATGAAACAGAACACCAGATACAGAGTGAGAACATGATCACAGGAGAGGGAGGGTCTGAGGACAGCCTCGGTCAGGACAGGCCTCCGGTAACACCTTCATCTGATAGTCAGATGGTAACACCTTCACCTGATAGTCAGACGGTAACACCTTCACCTGATAGTCTGCCGGTAACACCTTCACCTGATAGTCAGACGGTAACACCTTCACCTGATAGTCAGACGGTAACACCTTCACCTGATAGTCAGTCAAGACTTGTGAGGAAATCCAGAAGAAGTGATCCACTGTCAGAGACTGGGGAGTTTCAGGATAACAGTCAACATATGGAGTCTGTTGGACCACGGAGAAGGTCTCAGACCGCTTTAGCCAAGGAACTCGAGGCTGAAAGCAAAGGTGTCCGAACCAGAAGTAGAAAAACTCTACAGGAGCCTTTAAAAAGTAGTCCCAAGTCGACCCCAAAGAGTTCTCAGTCTCTAGATCTTTCTGGAAGCGACACTTCTCAGGATTTGCGAAGAAGATCCGCACTAAAAACGGGAGTCACTTCAGAGTCCCCAAAATCTGCATCCTCTGAGGGACAGAGAACTACCTCACTGGGGCCCCAAAGAAGAGGGAGGAAGCCTAAAGTCTCTCGGTCTTCTGCCTTGGAATCCCAGGAGAGTAGGAGTGATGTAGAAATGACTGAGAGTCAAGAAGGAAAAGCCCAGGTAGCAGAAGCGGCAGAAACCCAAAATCTACAAGAACCTCAAAGAGAAGAAGAGTCCTCAACAAAGACGGAGACTTGTGAGGTTGTTGGCTCAGCCTCTGGTGCTAAGACAGCAGGGGACGGCATGGTGCCAAGCTCTGAGCCTGAAGACCAGCACGCTCTGGAGTCCGCTGGGCTCGCCACTCCTCTGATCCAGGACCCAGACTTGAGTGCTGATGATGGCGTGTTGGTCCCTCAAGAGACAGAAGAAAGACTGGATGTGCCAGAGTCATCAGAGATGTCTAAGGAAGTGTCGGAAAACACGTCAATGGACTTCAGTACAGATCACCAGGAGTCTTCAGGTCAGGAGCATCCACAGGAGCCACCGGCCCCCCTCCCAGAGTGTGGGGCAGAGTCTGTCTCAGATGCAGGAACAGAGCTTGGAGTTGCACCTGTGCAGGACAGTAATCCAGACGGGCAGACTTTAAAGGGGGATGCAGAGGCTTCACAGGTCAGCGTCTCCAAACAGACGGAGATGGTTCTGCTCGACACTGACGGGGCGGGGCAGGAGTCCCCAATGAGGCTCAAGTGCCAAGCGACGGAGCCAGACATTGGCCAAAGTCCCAGAGGTGCCTGGTCTCCGTCAGCCTCACCCTCCACCAGTATCCTCAAGAAAGCCCAGAAGCGATCCCTGGAAGTAGAGACTCCCTCTCCTCTTGTCAAGGTGAGTGTTCAAAGGTTCCTCCAGTCCCTCACTCCTGAACCTTTTGGAGGTAACATCCACGCTCTGTCCCTTTGCAGTCCAGGAGAGTGTCCTTTGCTAACCCAATCCAGCAGCAGGAGACCGCAGATGACATTGACCGCCGTAGTCTGGCTGTCGGCACCAACTCCCCCAGAAGGTCCAAGGGCAACACCACCTCACAGTCAAAGGTAAGAACCATCTCAGTCGGGGGAGTCAAACTCCAGGCCTCGAGGGCCAGTGTCCTACATGTTTCCCAACCAACCTGCCATTGAAGCTCCTTATTGGCTAAACCAGGGGTCTTCAACCTTTAACAGTAAAAGAGCCATTTGGGCTCGTCTTTCTACTGATCAAAACTTAGAGGAGCTACATAGTCTAAATTTAACCTTTAAGAAATTTGGATTTGGATTCATGACCTTATCTTTTTAATAATAAATAATAATTGTCTTTTTTTGGCCCGAGCATAGCATCTCTCAAAATGTTTTTTTTTTTTTTTTAAATAACCAATGTTATGCAGCATAAGATAATATGTGCTTTTAACTCATAAAAGATCAAACTTTTTACCAAAGTTTTACATTTAAAATCTGTTCATTCTGGAGGTAGAGTTGATCAAACAAGACGTCTTCAGGTCAACAGGATGTAAAAACCTACATAGTTTATCATCTATGTGAACCTCAGACATCAATTTATAGATTAAATAAATAAGTAATCTTTACTTAAAAATGCAATTCTATTTATTTTTGTTCTTTTTCTCCTCTTTGTCCTCAGTAGTCTTACACTGCTGGGTTTTGTTATTTTAGTTTGGATCTTGGTAGTCTTAGTTTTCAGACTTTGTTTATTTGTTTTCTTTGGGTAGTTTTGGTTAGACAGACATTATCAGGAGCTGCTGACTCTGACGGTCCACATGTCTGGATCAGCAATCTTCATGATTTATGTTTGGAGCCTCTATGGAGAGATAAAAGAGACACATGTGGATCTGGAGCTGCAGGTTGCAGACTCCTGGACTAAACACACCTCAGAAAGCAGAAAGTAAGGCAGGATTTCTGGAAAACCAGCAGGTTGTCGGCCCTTCAGGCCAGGAGAATGACACCCCTGATCTTAGCAGAGGGAAACTAAAAGTGTCCTGAAGCCAGACAAACTCTGAGTGTCTTCTTGTTCCAGCTCGTGACAACTCCAACCAAAGGCTTACAGGTGCTGAGTCCCAGAAATCTGCACAGTCCGGGGTACAAGAGCTCCAAGAAGTGTCTGGTATGTTTCATCCTGTCTAGCAGAAAAGTCTTTAGAACTCACTTTGACCTGAGGGACACTCGCGTCATATAACCTGTACAGTCTCAAAGTTAGCTTGAACCAATCCCCTGTTGGCTTGTTTGTTTTGAGAGTTTCTGTCTGTCCTCGGTGTGTAGGCGTGTGCAGGAGGTGGTCCATATTAGGATGGAGAGGCGTTTGGATGTGTTGTGATCGCCTCGTGTTCATTCAGCCAATTCCATCTCCCTTTGTGTTGAAAACATTTAACAACAACGTAAACCAAACTGTAAACAACTTAATGTAACATATAAAATTAGGCTGTAAAGAAAGTCTTCATTGGTGCAGCATATCTTGTATAACTGCT
>NW_023416900.1:33754-59712 GCF_002922805.2 Oryzias melastigma | reverse complement strand
CTCGTGTTCATTCAGCCAATTCCATCTCCCTTTGTGTTAAAAACATTTAACAACAACGTAAACCAAACTGTAAACAACTTAATGTAACATATAAAATTAGGCTTTAAGAAAGTCTTCATTGGTGCAGCATATCTTGTATAACTGCTTCCTAGTTCACCAACGTTGTCCTAAAACATCTGGAGAGGTTTTTGAGCGCCGTGCATGACGATCCGTGACAGGTCCGTAAACCAGAATTCATACGTAAAGCGCAGCGGATTGAAAGGTGCACTGCTGAGAATATGAAAGGAGATCAAGTCCACCTTAAAACAAAACCTCATCAAATCGCATCGCTTTTGTTTACGTCTCCAAAGTGGACCAAAACATTTGCTTTATTGATCTACATTGAATAGAAAGAATAAAACTATGGATTCCACAAAGAGGATATCATCTCATTACCATAGCTCTATAAAAAACAGCTGATGGATAAAAATAGCACTAAAATACACTTAAAAAACACACCCAGTGCCACTTCTTTCACATGATTGTAATTAAAGGCCCAGTGTTATCTAGCACTGGTAATATATTGAAGCAACACCATGATTATGGATGCTGAGAGATCAGTTCTAATGATCTATGACTCTTTCTAGAATTCACACTGTTTTACACCTGAAGGGTGTCATCATCATCATCCTCATCATCATCCTCATCATCATCCTCATCATCATCCTCATCATCATCATCCTCCCTCACTCATGATGAAGAAAGAAACAAACATAACCGGATCAAATAAATTAGAACAAAACAGAGTAAAACAGCCAGACACCAAAACATTAAGAAAACTGAATGATTTGATTTAGTTTTGCTTAAAAGCACAAATTTTATTTTTATTTCCAGACTTTGTTTGTTTTGTTTACATTCAGATCATTTTAACAGGTTATATTTTATGGAGATCAGAATCTTTTGGGTTATTTATAAATGTAAGTTTCAATATAAAATGACATAAATGTAAAGAAATTTGAGGTTTTTTTTCTTCTTTTAGCGTTTAGTTTAATTCTGACTTTGACGAAACATATTTTTATGGAGAGTAAAAAATTGTTTAAGTTCTTAAGGTTTAAGTTAATATTCCTTCTTTTTATGTTTCTATTCATATTTATGTTAAACTTTTGTATTTATAACATTTTACAAATGTAGTTTTAGAGTGTCTAATAAATGTTTATCCTGTTCTCCCGTGACCTAAAGTGTGTTTTGGATTTTGGCCCCTCGTGTGATTGAGTTTGACATCTCTAACTTAAACAGTTAATAACAATTTCTAGAAAAGTTGCATGACCTGCAATAACACTGGTGTGAATGTTTTCTGCTGAAAGCAGTCTATGAAGATGCTGAAGCTTTTTGCTGAAAATGGGGATGCAATTCATTTTAATTGCTGAAGCGATTCACTGAAAATGTAAACTCTATTTAAAAAAATGTTACATTTGCTAAGACTGGACATGTTGTTAAAGTGCTATGAAAGAGCGCTGAAGTTGACCTAAATTTCTGGAATTCGTTTGTAGTAAAATTGCCTAAAAATTCCTAAAATATGCCAATTTTGCAAAAATATTCAGCTTAAATATGAGCCAAAATCCAAGTTTATTAAACACACTAAGACTGGATTTGTAAAATTTTAAAAACCCAAAACTTTAGTAGATGCCGAATTAGCCAAAAAATAAAAAAAAACCTAGCATGTTGCTTAAATACTAGCTAAACTGTAAAATAGCCTAAAATTCCTCAGTAAACTAAATTAGTCAAAAATATTAGCATGTTGCTAAAAGATTAGTCAAATTCCAAATGTTTTGAAAATTACTGTAAAAGATAAAAACATATCCCATCAATATATTTAAAGGCTTGTTGCTAATCAACTCATTTCCTATGGGGCATATTTTGCTCAATATTTCAAAAACCATAAAGTTTATGAATATCAAAAGTACTAGCAGTAATGTCCTTAACAAGCTGAACATTTTGATATCAAGATTACTGAAATCACTGAAAGTGTGATTGAGATTTTAGGTGCTAAAAAACGTCCAGAAAGGAGCAGCAGAATCACTAGAGTGTGATTGATTACTAAACGTTCACACTATTGGTGTTTTAGTCCAACAGCTGATGGGAGGAAAGTACTCCTTCCTGCAGTGAGGATGTTCGTCTCTGTCTGAAGGAGCTGCTCACTGCATCTTCAGGCAGTTTGTGCTGCCACAAAGGAATATTTTAGTAATCGACTAATCACTGATGATTTTTTCTGATTATTCGACTCATGAGTAGAGTACACCTCTTTAACCATCATTAGCTTTAAACTAACTAAAAACTACATGTACACCATTACCTGTGATAATGCTAGTGTGAAAGCTGGAAGCTGAATTTGATAATGATGCTGAAGATGATTATATCAGTTAAATGCCAACTTATCCTAAAAAACTGAAAAAAAAACCCAAGTTAGCCAAAACAACTAGCATGAAGCTGAAATATTAGCTAAACTACAAATTAGCCCCAAAAAACTTAATAAATGTCAAATTAGTCAAAAAAGCAAGTAGAATATCATTATAACGTTCCACTCTGACTCCATATAATATAAAGTAACGATTAATCGACTATTAAATTAGTCGATGTTTCAGCTGA
Source organism: Oryzias melastigma (assembly GCF_002922805.2). Taxonomy (NCBI): domain Eukaryota; kingdom Metazoa; phylum Chordata; class Actinopteri; order Beloniformes; family Adrianichthyidae; genus Oryzias; species Oryzias melastigma. The sequence continues at coordinate 57,087 of NW_023416900.1, read as the reverse complement.
ACGGATCACATCGGCATCAGACTTTCCTCTGAAGCTTTATAACACTGACCACAGCTCACACCTTCTGAAACAATGATGAAGCATCCCTTAGTCCTCCTCCAGGGTTCTCCATAAGTCCTGGGTTCTGTCTGTCCCTCATCTGTGTCCTCCTGGCGGTTCCAGATCTCAGAGATGGGTCAGGAGCCTGGAGCCGTGTCCAGAGACTGCATCTATCCCGCCCTGGTTGGCTGCTCCGCTCCTGTGGAGGCGGTGCTCTCCCAGATCTCCTCCACCATGTGGTGAGTTTCCTGTTCCTCTTGGAGTTCCTCAGGGAGCGCCGTTGGTGACTCGTTGCGTTTTCTCTCAGGTCTCGAGGGTTTGGACAGCTCGTTCGCGCGAGGAACATCAAAACCGTGGGTGACATCAGCGCCCTGACACCTGCCGAGATTAAGACGCTGCCCATCCGTTCCCCGAAGATCTCCAACGTCAAGAAGGCCCTGAAGGTCTTTGAGCAGCAGGTGAGGCACAAACTCCACACGAAGAAGGCCCGGCGTCGGAGGCGGGATTTACTGAAGCTGTTGTTCTGCAGCGGAGAGGACGAGGAGCCGAGCTGAAGGGCTTTGATGAGACGGAGAGGATGACCTCGGAGCTGGAGGAGCCCGACAAAGAGGAGACGACCTCAGCACCGCTCGGTATGTAGACGTCCTCACAGACATGACGGCGCTCCTTAGGCTCATCCTCAGAGAAGTGTGGGGCGGTTTAGGTCGGGGTGTGAGTAAGTGAGGAGGAGGAGGAGGAGGAGGAGGAGGAGGCTCTTCGTCTCCTGTTGGGTGAATCAGGCTGATGGTTAGTTGAGCTGAGCAGGATAAACTAACAGAGCAAACATAAATATATTTTATTGGAAATTTATGGGAAAAACCAACACAAAGCGGCACATAATTGTAAAAAATATACAAGGACTGCATTTCTTTTTTTTTTACAAATAAAAGCTGAAAAGTACAGTATGCAAAAGTATTCAGCCCCCTGAGTGAATACTTTGTGGAATCCTTTGGCTGCAATTACAGCTGCAAGTCTTCCTGGCATCGTTGATTTGTGTCGTAAATGTTAAAAGAAGGTTAAAAGACTTTATTCTGGGGCTTTGAGAGTCATATTTGCATTTTTTTGGTCTATTGTGTTAAAAAGAACCTTTGTTTGGCTAATTGACCGTTGTCCATCACACAACATGGATCTCAACATGAACAGAGTATGAAAGGATTTGTGATCATTTCAATATTATGTAGAATTGTTTGTTTTGAATCATTTTCTGTTAGGAAAACGGTTTAATGTGAGAAAACATTCTTGGCCTTAAAATACAGTCAATTCATTGTGTTGAAAATAAAAATCAAAATAGTGTGTTTAACCCTTTAACTACCCGCCACAAAAATCACCCAAAACTTTTTGTTTTTTTCCTGCTGCTATTTGCCTTGTTACTGAGCCCCAAGAGACATCGGATAAAAAAAAATTAAAGCATAAAAAAAAAAATTGCCTAAAATTACAGACAGTTATCCAGAATTTTTTTTAACTTGAGTTTTTTTAGTTTTTTTTTTTAATTGAAGTAAGCTAAGCAATTCTACACAAAACAGCTGGTGCTCACCAGTTACTATCTGTTGCACATCAGTCAGTAACTAGTTTTTTTACTTCAATTTTTAGTAAAAATAAAATACTTTTAATTTTTTTTTTTCTATGTCCCTTTAGGGCCTCCGTACCTTGGAGAGTAATACACACAATCAATATTTTGGTTTCTAAATGCTTCCCACCATTTGGTTGAGCAGGCAGTTAAAGGGTTAAAACTGTCTTATCGTGGCTTGACTGAATCACTCCATCCCTGGAAACACGATTTATGAAAGTGACTTTATTATGGAAGCATGCAGGAATGAACAATTAGAGCACAGACTCTGGCAGATTGGATCAGCTACGACCCGACAGAAACCGTTCGCTGTTTTACCGAGAATATGTGGGGAAAAACTCAAAATGACAATGAACTCCCCACAGCTCCAGAATGAAGTATATTGTAATTGTCCACCTTTTTTTAACACTGTTTAGGAAAAAATATGAGTGCTGCTAAAAAAAAAAATCAATCCCTGAGAGTGAGGAAACGAATTCTGGCAGGGGGAACATACCTTGGCACAACACCGGCTCATTTCCAAAGCCACCACTGTAGCTAGCTTCTCTCACAGCTACTCTGGATTTTGTCCTTTTGTTGTTGTTATTGGAGATTGTTGTTGCGCTCCTCGTTGGTAAATTTGTCATAGTTTTTGTGATTTGAATCCCGTTCATCCTTCCTCTCTGACTCCATTTTTACTGCCGTCAACACGGTTCTTTATTTCCCTGCAGAGGCAGTAACAGAAAATGTTGTCTGCCCTCTAGTGGTGAAATTAATTACTGTAGCATTGACAACTGGGTGTAATTACATTTTTAATCCTGCAGATGTCGCCAGAAACCACAAAACATTTTTTCCGACGTACAGTTGGTTTAACCCTTTAACACCAGAGCTCCAGTGTTTGTTCTTGGATTTACTGTAATTTTTCAACCGTTAACACGATGATTCCAGTAGATTGTGAAGAAGAAAAGCGGCTCGCGCCACTTTTACTCTACAGTAAGAGGTTCTGCTCTGTGACCTTTTGTTTCTGGTGTCTGCAGCCACAGAGCCGGTGGTCCAGCCAGTCTCCTCAGACGTTCCCCCCGAGCTGGACGCCACGGCGCTGGAGGGGAACCGGGACCCCGCACAGGGGCTGCTGGGGGAGCTGGAAGCCCTGAGTTCCAGGATGACGCCGATGGAGCTGAGCGGTTTCTCGCCGCAGCAGCTGATGGACATGCACGCTCACCTGGGAGGCATGATGAGGAGCGTGGTGGTGGAGATGCAGACCCGCCTCCAAAAACTGTGATGCCGCCACCGCTGCGGGATGTAGGGGTTTAAAGCCTTTGACTGGATTCCATTTAGTTTTGGATCAGATCATCTACTCTCCAGTGGTGTTTGTCCACAAACATTTTTACCATTCTGACTCCATAAGGAGAATACTTGTTTTTTTTCTGCTGATCACCAGAGTGTTGTATATTTTGTTGTTTTTCTTAGTTTCTCAGTTTTTAACTCATTTTATTCAAATTTCCAAAAGGATTTTTATCTCAATGAAATTGTTTACATGCAGATTAAATGCTTAAATAAAAGAGGGAGTGATGGAGAAGTTTGTTTCTCTTCCAACTCAAGTGTGTATGAGCCTCTTCAGTTCTTCAAATCATCTTCTGGGTCTTCTCTATCTTTTTTGTGCTTCCTTTTTAAGCTTTTTTAACCATATTACCATGAAAACATTGAATTCTTAAAAAACAAAATCAATGAACAAAAGGATCTGGGTCTTCACAGATCCAAAGACTAACATGGAGGAGAACAATAAGAAGTACGAGTTGTGTGAATCCTCCTGCAGTGGCTTATTTAGTACAAACCTGCGATGAAACAATAGAGTAATCAATACCCTCACTGATAACAATCATTCAGTTATTCAGTTCTTTTCAGTGAGTCTTCATATGTCAGAAAAAGGAACATTTTCATTTGAAAGGATTCTTTCAAATGAAATGCTAAGTTTTGTGATTTACCTAAACCCTTTTTTATTTAAAAGAAGGAAAGGAACCTTCTCTTCTTTTGCGTTGCATCAGCCAATCAGGAACTCGGCTTTGAGCATGTGACATTTTTAGTGACTTTCACTCCGCAGTGGAGCTCACTCGCTCCATATGCCTGCAGGTAGAGAGCAGCAGCGAGGTACCGAAACTGCTGGCTCTGGCTTCATCGAGACATTAAAGTAAAAAGGTCTCATTTTATTTTTTCCCCCTCGGGTTAATATGAGACTGTCAGCCTTCAGGCTCAGCCACAGAAACACAGTGGAAGCGGCTGTCATACAGACACAGCCTCCTATACCGGGAAAACCTTTGAATAATATTCACATAAACCCAAACATAGAGACATGATTACTGATGTTTTTGTAGAACTCTTCACATTAAATAAACCTGATTTCTCAACATCATCTGTATCTTCATACATTCTAAGTGAGACATCCAGATATTGTTCCTCATAGCAATCATCCTAAAATCATTAGCTGGTAGCTCCTCCCACACACGGCCACGGCATCAAACTCTGACACATTTTTGGACAAGCAACAAGCAGTGAAAGAGGGGCGGGGCATGCGAGAGTAGAACCACTTCTCCTCCACATCCAGAGGAGCCAGTTGAGGTGGTTTGGGCATCTGGTCCGGATGCCTCCTGGACGCCTCCCTGGTGAGGTGTTCCGGGCATGTCCCACTGGGCGGAGGCCCCAGGGAGGACCCAGGACACGCTGGACAGACGTAGTCTCCAGCATGTCCAGGGAACGCCTCGGGGTCCCCCCAGCGGAGCTGGAGGAAGTGACCGGGGACACGTTTTCCTTTGTATCTGGTTCTAGAAGTGTTTTTTTTTTTAATGCAGAAAATTCCTCCTGACCTCTTCCTGAGGTCGGAGTTCAAGGAACGCAGACTTATACTGATGGCATGTGTGTGAAATTTCATGAAAATCAGTCAGAGTTAAACTTTTCCTTTTCCATGTTTGGTGAAAATGGGAAAACCTCCAAATTTCACACTTTGCCACAAAATAGCCTCCAAGCTGTTGGTCTTGTGCCAAAACTTCCCTTGGATATTCCCAACCCGTGTTTTGGTTTCATTTGAGTATTTACTTTTGTCCAGCTCTAGCAACTTTCAGCCCATTTATTTCTTTTCTCGCTGTGATGTCATTGTATTGGGGAGGGGTGTCATTTTCCAAGTTGAAGATTCATTTTCAGCAGGTCCTAGGTCTGTGCAAACTCTGAGTTTTCCAGCATGTGGCGGGGGCCATGTTCCCTCGAAGGCGTGGTGATTGCCATTACTGCTCCTTTATTTGTATGCTACAGTGACAACTCCACAGAGTAACTGCATGAACAGCAGCTCATCGTTTGCTCTGTCTCATGCTTAGAATCATCTGTAACAACGTTTTAAAGGATTTGTTTTCATGTTATCCGACACCAGGAAGACTCATGACATTGTTTTAAAAGTCAATTTAATAGAAGAATATAAGATAATATCACAAAATGTTTGTAGGAATAAAATCTTCATAAAAAGTTGCAAGTTATACTTTACATATCTGTGCTCGGAATGGAAAACAATGGAATACATTTTACACAAAAGGATATTTTTATTTATGCCCTGTGACCCTAAAAGCTACCAAAGCAACAAGAATAGTTGAGCATCTCTGATGTAACTCTACTCTCATCATGTTACTTCTTGTCCATGACGAAGATGTTTTGGCTCTCGATGAGGATGAACTCCACAATGTGGTTCTGATACACCATATTTACGGCCACGTTTCCGGCGTCCAGGTTCGGCCACATTAGAGTCGGCCCAAAAACAATAGCAATCCCCTGAGTGGACATCAAGTTTTTCTTGGAATGAAGAAGAACCCTGAAATGATCAGGAAATAAAAATGAGGGAAATGGGAAGAAAATGAAACGACGAGTCAGGATATCGTCTCAGTAATGATACCTCTGCAGGTGGGAGAAGAGCAGTTTCATGATGTCATAGTTCGGTCTGGGCAACTGCTGGACCAACTTTCTCACAGCATCAAGTTTTTCTTGGTGATCTTTGATTTCTATTAACAAAACAGAAGCTTGATAGTGTTTTTACAGTACATTAATCAAATAACTAACGACTTGAAAATATCTGTATAGCATTTAAAAAAGCCAAATCAAAACCTCGTCAAGGATACTCACTGATGGCCTCCACAAACGGCTGGAAGAAACTGAAGGGGAACAGAGGTTCTGACAGCTCTCGGAAAAACAACTTTAGAGCTCCAGTGACCACATGGATGTCCTCCCACTGATGGTGGTCCAGATCCAACTCTTCCTCTTGTTCAACAGAGGGAATAATGAGAGTCAATCACAGTGTGGACTGAGACTGACGGCAGCTTTATTAAACTCTCAAGTGTTCAGTCAGAATGAAACTAGACTGTAAGCATTATTGTTTTAGTTTATTTACATGGACATCTCCCTGTACAGCAGGGGCCCGTTTCAAGAAGCAGGTTCAACAAATTTAGAGTTCGAACCTGAACTTAGAGTCACTGGACTCAAAATTCCCAAACTCAGGGTTTTCGGTTTCAGAACAGCTGAAAATGTTTGAATCAATCAACTTGAAGTTGTCAGAACCAGAATCAGGTGTGAGCGTCGCGACCATAAAAAGCCCTGATCAATGGAGCAAAGACAGCACGATTCACCATGGCAACGGGAGCAAACAGCTGAGTTACGTACTTCCGGCGAGGGAAATTGATAAGTTCCTTCAAGCATATGCAGACTATAGGAGAACATTTACTGCAAGAAAAGCAACACAGCTGCAGCGGTAGAACAGAGAGAAAATATCTGCAGTTATTTGAATCATTTCTAATAATGAATAAATAATGTCAGGAAGGTTATTTTGTCTCTTGTTGAGTAAGGAGTGGTTTTTGATCTGTTACCAATCTAATAAGTAATCTCCGTGATCGTAACCCCCCACCTACACACACAGATATCACTGCACGCTAAAAAGAAACTGTAGCTGCCTGGCATATGTTAAAAAAGTATTTATTTAATTTTAATTCTCAAGACTTAAAAAATATTCGGCGAATTCTTTTAAACGTAAACATAACTTTCCGTAGCCAGGAGTCGAACTCGCTACCTCTGCAGTGGGAGGCAGCGTTGCTATCAATTGAGCTAATGTCTGACGCAGGTCCTGGACGGTGGATAAGTCCACATCCTTCTCCGGTGTTTGACATTCCTTAATTCCTATTGTTAAGGGTTTAAAATAAGGAAAAGAAAACTGTATTTTTTAATAGCGAGTCCCTGGAAAAACTCACTATTTATAATATCGCTGAAATAAAAATGAATCAGGAAACTGCAGTCAGTCGACTCGTGTCCTCCAAATCCTCTACCGACGTAAATAACATTTCCTCTGGATTAATCAGCCTCCTCTCTACATGATCCTCTATGAATGAACATGTCATTTTGGTTTCTGAGTGGTGAAAACGTGACGTCTCTAATGTGAATGTTCTCTAAATGTTCATGAGGAACTCATATTTGAACATCTTTCACTTTAAAAAGGGGCGGAGACCGCAGAGAACTCTAAGTTTCCTGAAGAAAACCTGCTACCGACCAGGTTTGGTTCACAGACTCAGTTACCATAGTGATTGATTTTGAGTTCAGCTTAACCCGCTTCTTGGAACGGGCTTGGTTTCGCCCACTTTCCCGGGTTTGAGTTATCTCTCTTTCTGGAACCGAAAACTCAGAGTTTTGCCGAATTTGGAGTTCACGAACTCAGAGTTCCAACAAAACCTGCTTCTTGAAACGGGCCCCAGATGTGTCTCCCTAAAAACAAAGTCAAGTTAACAACAGAAATACATTCTAGACATAAATGACTATTAGAAGTACAGTACACCAATGTTACGTCCTGCTGCTGCTGTGCTACAACTTTCTAACATGGCCTGCCATTGTGCTCCCCTGGGAGGCGGGGCAAATGATCTTAATTAGCACCTGCCAGGTATTTAAGTCAGAGGCAGCCTCACCTAAGCAGGCAGGGAGCAGAGCAGGAGGCAGCAGGCAGCAGGGTTTGAGGGTTTGAGGGTTAGGGTTTGTTGTGCTGGTTTTGTTTTGTTGTGCTTGTTGTGTTTCATTGCATTGTTTTTTATTTTAGTTGTGCTGGTTTTGTTTTGTTCTTTCTCCCCTCTTTGTCCTCTGCAGTCTTACACTGCTGGATTTAGTTATTTTAGTTTGGGGTTGGAGCTTGATAGTCTTAGTTTGCAGGCTTTATTTGTTTTCTCTAGGTGGATTTGATTAGGGTGTCAGCAGTCTCTCTGACTTGTTTTATGCTAGTATTCCAATCCCTTTTGGTTTGTCTTTTTGTCTGAAGCAGCACACTAATTACTTCATTTGTTCTGTCTTTCAGGACACGGGGTTTAGTTTGTTTAATAAACTGTGTTCCTTTTACTATGGGGTCCAGTTTTTATGTTATTGTCCCCTTTAGTATTTATTCCTCTAGACCTGAGCAGGTGTACCTGTTGGAGACGTGACAAACAACATTGTGAAAGGGTAAAAAAGCTATATAAGTATAAATAAGCCATAGAAACATTATTAATGGTTAAAAACTTTATGTTAACATAAAGAAACGGTAGTAATTGATGTCAATATTATAAATGCAATTTTATTCTTAACTTTGAGAAAAACCATCCCAACACTATATAAAAGTATTGGTTTGTATCAGTGGACATTCATGGTGACACAGCTGGATTGGAGGTCATAGTAAGTCTGTTGGTGAAATCTCTGATCATCATGACCTTCATCAGTTCTTCAGGTGTTTTTAAACAAACTGTGATGCCAGTTCTCTAATGTTTTGAGGAACAGGGTTCCAGCTGGTGCGGAAAAAGCTTTTGACCAAAGACTCTAGAGGGATGAGTCTGGAGTTTCTGTGTGTGTCGTTCTTATGTAACCCTTGTGCTCTCCTAGGCATGTTTACATTAAGAGCGGGGTCATCTGGACCCCACAAGACAGCATGCTCAACCTTTATTTTCAATGATTTTTTTGTCTTTGCTGGTGTCCTTGGGAGACATAAAATGCTGTCCACCTTTGTCATGGGAGGGGTCACACATCAATGTAAGGGTGGGGTCATATAGACCCTTATAAGAGAGCACAAGGGCTAAACTGATTCAGAGGAGGGAATGACAGAGGATGTTTTACTGTATATCAGAAAAGGAACTCTGAGTTTATTCTAGTTTAGCAGCTAATGTTTCTGTAAAATGAACGATGATGACATCTCAGTGTTTTTTTAACACTAATGTGATTATCTTTTTGTAAAGTGACTTTAATGGTTTAAGTTTTGTATCACTCACCGGTAACCAGGTTGTACTATGATACATTTTCCCATAATATTGTTGCCCTCAAATAGTATTTGTCTTGTATTCCTGCCTTCACTTATGTTTTCTAAGACACAACTTTGACTTCTCATTTTGTTGTCCATCTTTATACATTTGTAATATGACAATAATGTCATTATTATGTACTGTTATTTTAATTTACTACATATCCAAGTGGACGTTTTAGATGCATTCTAAAAAAATAAACAGATTCTCTGTTTCCTTTTTGAGGAAAGAAGCAAAAAACCCTGATATGAAGTCCTGGTGTTCTGTTTGTCAGCTAAGTTTGTCAACTTGTTGTTCTTCCCTCACTCCAGTATAAAAAAGGAAATGACTTAATTGAACTGATTTGCAAATGAATTACTATGAAATTTTTTTATTAAAAACAAAATGTTACCAATAGTGTTTTAATGATGATTAGGAGGTTTTTAACTAAAATCTCACAACCTACATGTCTCAAAAAGCCATTTTTCATGCTGATCTGAAGCCTCAGAGAGGCCTTTAACGATAATGGTGGCATTGGAAAGTTGGTGGAACAAGAAGAACTTTCACATAAGATTTTTGAAAGGGAACCTACTCTAAGTCCAAAATACATTGCTCAGTAGTGCAGTCAACACAACAGCTTCTGTCATTTGTGGGACCACATTTAATCAAAACAGAAAGAACACACTTTGTACTCAACTGACCATGATCAACGACGAAGCGGAGTTTCTGAATTGTTGCCAGGTTTCCACTGACCCTGTAGATCCCATCAGTCTCCAGACCTAAAAGGTGAAACACACTTTGGAATAAGCATAAAACCTGATGTTCAAACAGCATGAACTGATCAGTCAGAAATAAACCTGCACCGACTTTCTAAAGACAAGCAACAAACCGCCTCAAATTTTCTATAATTCTGAGAAACCCCAGATTTTTCCATTTACTACCAAATAAAACATATTTTGTTCCATTTTAAGATTCTATTATTTGACATTTGTTGAGCCCTGTTGTAGATTCAGTCACAAAACAACTGTACTGCAGCACATGGTACACACTGGCAGAAATTACCCGCTTTACTTTGACAATAACAGTACCACCTCTAAAACAGTATTTGATAGTACTGAAAGCTGTAAGAGCTTAAAGGTCTCCTCCGTCCTCAGACCGGATCAACACGAGGCAGGAACAGTTCGCCAGCACCACTCACCTTTCTTAATCTTGTTTCTAGATATATTTGACTTAACTCGTCCACCTTGTCTCATGATGACACTGTAAATGCTTAAACTCTTTTTAAAAGGTAGAGGTTATCAGCTGAATGTGTTCCCTGTCCCTGCAGAATGAATTGAACAGTATTTGATCTGTTTATTTAGTATTTATTTTGATAGAACCAGAATGTTACTCTCCCAGGGCCAAAGCCTCTACAGCTCCAATTTTCCTGAGTATGTGAAACACTGTGCTTTGAAACCGTAAAAAAAAGACAAAAAAAAAACAATGATAAGTGACAGGTTTAATTTCTTTAGATAAAACAATGTTCTTGTTTAAAGATTTCACATGGGTGTCTGTGTGGAGTTGAGTTACAAATACGTCCTCATTACCAGCTCACCAATTGGCCACTGCATGACATCACAGATACATTTGGGGTCAACAAGCATTTGAGGTCCAGAGATCAGGTACTACGCATACTCTAACTTGATTTGGAAATCTGAACCTTTAAGCAGTTGAGGACAGCACCTAGAGCAGGAATGTCCAAAGTCAAACCCATGGGCCAAATGAGGCCCTCGTTAAAATGTCTACCATTCTGCAGATTCCTGTTATAAAATCCTTTATATGTCCCCCAGTACTATCAAGAACTGTGATATGTCTAATTTACTTCATAAGCTATTTTAAACACTGTGGCGACACTGTGGCATGACCCTTTTGGGACACTTTCTTGTTGGTTTGTAAAATGTCAGCTCTCAATAATGAAAAAGAAAGTTGACAGCTTGGGCTGCGGCTTTTAGGACAAGTGGAAATTGGAAGTTTTTATTTGTTTTTTCCAATGAAATACAAAACATCTGTCTGTCTAGTATTCCAAGAAACGGGCTGTTTTAAAAGGGTTCAGTATCAAGAGGTATTACAAGACCAGACATGCTACCTGGAAAAGAATGGTAGAATGGTCCATTGCCTTTAGATATGATATTGACAGTAATTTGGATAATAAGAGTATTGAGATGTCTGTCTGCTCTACATGTAGCTAATATTTCAGCTACATGCTAGCTGTTTTTTCGGCCCGCGGCTTACGGTTTGTTTTGTACTTTGGCCCCTGTGTGATTGAGTTTGACACCCCTGCCATAGAGAATCAATGGGTATGGGGTTTTAACTAAACACTCTGCGGCTTCCGCAGCCACGACTTGGCCCGCCAAAAGATAATATTTGACGGGCCAAATTTGGCCTGTGGACCCCACTTTGGGCACCCATGATCTAGAGGAAGTTTGATGGAGTGATCCAAAATGGTAACAGTACTCAATGATCCCTGGGTAGATGATCACAGAGAGAGTTAAAAAAAAGGGCCACTGGATTTTATTCAAACAAAGATATTTATGCGCACCAAGTCATAAGCAACGGGATAGCAGGTAGACTAAACTCAACCTTGATCTTATTTATAACTTTAACATATAATTTGTAGCAATCCTGCAAAATAAATAAGCTGAAGAAATATAAATGGAGTATACTAGGAGTTTAGCACTTTTCTACCTTCCCTTGAGGCCCAAAGGGCTTTACAGTCACAGACCCATTCACGCACTGATGGCAGCTTCACTGCCGAATACTGGTACCAACCTGTGACTACCAGAGGCAATGTGGGGTTCAGTGTCTTGCCCAAGGACACATCGACACATGGCCGGGCAAGGCGGGAATCAAACCTCAAATTGGAAAACCTCCAATTTTCCATTTGTCCGCCCTACCTTTGTTTCATGGGGGCATCTAAAGAAAACCTTGTGGCTCATTGAAAGTATTTTGTAAGCAGACGAAAAACTATCTAATTTGTTATTACTTACTTCTCGTTCTGCTCGTGTTTTGTGATAAGGTCAGGGTATTGTAAGTAAGTGCTTCTGACAGTAAAAACCATAGACCTCCCCCGACTCAGCTCCTCTGTCATTCGTCTACAAATGTTTGGATGTATATATTTGAAATTACCTCGTTTTTCAATGGCATCCAAACAGGTCTGGATGAACTGTGGTACAGTGGTTCCTTCACGCTTACAGAGGGTCGACAAGTGGGATCCAAACACTTGATCTGGAAAATATTAGGACAGGAATGTCATGTAACTTTGACCATTCATCCAGTTTTCCCACTTTTCCAGAGTTGGGTTTCATGAGGAGCATTTTAAGCAAACATTTTCAGGTCTCCCTCTCTATAGAAATATCCTCCAGTTCTACAGTGTGCTCCGAGACCAACTCGGTGACATGCGTCCTCCAGTGGTTCCCGGGTCCACTGCATGGTGCGACTTTGGTGAGTCCCAGGCTCCTCCCAGGTGATCGAGCCTCTAACCAATCTCTAAGGAAGCACTCACCCAACACTTGTTGTGTGGGATGCTATCCTTTTGGTCTTGATCCAAATGACTATAAATTAGAATAAAAACAAAGATGGACCAGAACATTGCATCTGTTGCAATGAGTCCATTTTTTATCCCCTCACAAGACCCCAATACCCTTAAACTCCTTTATTTGAGGCAGCAGTTCTTCACCTATCCAAAGAGGGCAGTTAAAAAACATTTTTTTCTAGTTGAGAGCCTTGGCCTCCAACTTGGAGGTGCTTATTCTTCTACCAGCTGCTCCATACTCCCATGTGGGCTTCTCCAGTTCGCAGTGATGGTCATAGTTCAAAGAAAGACACCTTTAAGGGTTTCTTATGTCAGACAGGTCATTGGCTACAAGTCAGACAAAGTAAAAGCAGTTCAAATGCCTCTAACTGAAACTTGTAAAAAAAGTTGATCTTTGGAGCCCCACCCTGGAGTCAGGCCCTGGATCAGGGGTCAGCTGAGCAATTCTTGGCTAGGCCACCCTCTCCCGGTCCACTCAGCTGAACAGCCTTTATGAAATTCCCTCCCCATAGGCTCACCACTGTTTTTTGTCACAGAGAAGAAATGGCAAAAAAGTAAAAAATAATAAAATAAAATTTAAAAAAAAGAGAAAAAAAGGCAAAAAAGGTCGAAAAATTAAAACAGGGGTTCCGGTCAAGGATTTCCAACCATCGATTTCGAGGGAATATTACGCTTTTTTTGCAGCTAGCTCCGGAAGGGGGAGGTACTTCCGGCTATTAAGTTTTGAGCGCCATATTTTCTCTCTGTAGCCAGATTCTCTTGCAGTGAGCTGGTGCTCAATGATTTTGGCTGTAATCAAGACTGGGTACATCGAGGGCTAAATCCATGTCCATAAACTCTAACTTTTAGGACAAAGAACTTCAGATTAATGAGACTGAAAACTCTACTGGGTTTGTTATGCTTTCTACAAGCTCATCTGAGATTCCCTAAAACCAAATCCAATGTTAAAATAAAATGTTCATTCTTTAAAAAAACATTTAAAATGGAAACAAATGTATGGTAAAGTAGAACAAGTAAAGTGTGAAATAACATCAGAATAGAGGAGTAATCAATACATGTCTGACACAGTCTGACAGAGTTGATGAACCTCAGGAGAACACACAATTCAACAGTTCAGAAGCAACAACCTTTGATCAGGCCTTTCTCTTGTAAAGTCTTCATTGATGGACGTCTGGTCATGAACTTTTTCAGTCTGTTCTTCACTCCATTCTTGTCAGTGCTGTCTGAGGCACTGTGCTTCAGCTTCGTGCTGCTGAACACATCTATGAAAAGGTTAACAGTTTGGTCATTAAGGTGGTCGTGTCGGGAAAATAATTAATGTGCTCAACACCCAAAGTGGGCCCCATATGGTTTAAAAGTGGGTAGAAAATGAATGTGGACCTCTATTGGGTTTGTCTGTAGTTTCTGTGATGGACACTAACTGAGTCCACACTGACTTAAGTGGAGACTCAATGGGTCAGCTCGCTACGCTATCCAGCACAGCAAGTCTAGTGAGCTCCACTGTATTGAGCTAGCAAGCTCCACAGTAGCATGCTAACGAGCTCCTCTACAATGATCTAGTGAGCCCTGCTGTGGTGAGCTAGCACATTACCCTGTCCAAGGCTGGATAGTTTAGCGAGCTAACCGATTGAGTGTCCACCTAAACCGATGTGGGCAAGCACAGGTGGGTCCACCACAGAAACTGAAGACAAACCCAATCGGGACCCACTTTTAAACCATACGGGACCCACATGACTTTGTTGGCTCAGTACTAGTAAATAATTGTTATTATATTGTGTTTAAATTGTAAATAAACTTCAAATCACATGTTATTCTTAAAATAAAAAACAAATGGAAAATGTTAAAGTTTATGCTCTTTTTTACTGAATGAGCTCTTTGTAAATGACAACATACTTTTTTATTATTTAAAAACAGCCTTTTATTACATGAAAATAAAAGAACAAGTGAAGTTGTGTGACATCAGTTACACTTACTAATGGAGCGCCTGTGGGCGGGGTTTCTCTGCTTGGTGCTGGGGGAGGTAGAAGCATAACTAGACGAGGACCTAAACCTGGAGAGGTGTTCTGTGCTGTTTGATCGTTGCAGCTGACCCTTCTCCTCTTTAGTCTGAGCAGGACAAAGTGCTATCAACAGCAGAATAACCTTGATGTGAGGTTGTGTAACATCTTCAGTTCTGTGTGGGAGTTCTTACAGATGAGTTGGCATTCTTCCTGATAGCGTTGTACCATTTTAAGGCAGTTAAATAGCAGTCATTCTGGACTAGGTATTCACTTCCTGTGGTTGTTGTAACCTATGATGAACAAAGCTCATGAGGAAAATCCTTTTGAGAACGGCAAGAGATTTAAAAGGTAAAAAACATCTAGGTTTAATGGTGTTTAATGCAGCATAGAACACTATGCTGCATTTTTTTAGTCTTATTCCTCTCAATCATAACTGACTTTGAAGATGGGAAGACCTGAATCCGGTGTGGTTTAGCAGGGTAACATGGGAAACATGCAGAACATTTATCCTGAGGATCAGGAAATCCAAAATACTTGTGTATTTTACCTGGAAGACATTTTTCCTCCTGGATTTCTGGTTTGTCCACTCAATAACTGTCCCACACAGCTGGACTGCGTCGGACTTACCACTCGGTGTCTGAACAGAGAAAAGCTTTGAGTTAAGACCTGTGGTCTCATCTCTGGACAGTGAACTAAGTGATCAGTTCTGTTATTGCCAAAAAACTGAGTTTTCCATACCAAACCGGTCTCTTGTTTGTCTTTATAAAACAGTAGATGATCTGCTGTCAGCACCGTCCACATTAAACTCCAGCTCTTCTTTTGTTTCTTTCCCTCAGTGGAGAGTTTGGCCACATTCAGATATTCATTTTTCAGTTGCATCTGGAACCAAAGAATAAAGGATTTAGTTGGACTTTTAGGCAGCAAAAACTTAAATAAGATGTTGGGTGAGGTGTGACTACAGACAAAGACTGCTATGCCCAGTAAATGCTCAACCACAAACCCTCATTTATCCAGTTAAAGGTCACAACTTCTGCCCTCTCACTCCAGCAGGCTGTTTCTGTGCTGGTGACTGAGCTAAACTCTTTTAAGATGTATTTTTTTGAAAAAGACACATTTGTATATGTTAATTGATGTTATTTTAGGGGGAGGGTTAGTATTGACAGGGAACCTGTAAAACTACAAAATTGCAACTTACAAAAATCCTATTGAATCTACTTATTATTATCAATGTTGCTTCTGTTGAGTTACAAATATCTTAACTCTTCAATAAAAAATAATCAATTTAATAAACTCTTTAAGCATTTTAGTGATAAGGCAGAAAGTAATAGTTTTAGATCAATGTATTTTAAATAAATATTTGCAAAAAAACTAAATCTTTTATTATTATTTAGCCTATATTTCATTAATTTCGTGCATTTATTCAGTTAATCAGGAAATTTTTTTTAGAGTTTGGGTTAGTGTGTCTGTACTATAGAGGTAACACTATATTAAACACACACACACATATATATATACATACTTATATATATATATATATATATATATATATATATATATATATATATATATATGTGTGTGTGTGTGTGGGGGGGTGTATACAAACATTTTTACTGCATTAACATGTTTTTTCATAAAAATAGCATAATATTTATAAATTATGTAATTTACATATTAAAATGTCTAATTTGAACATTTCCCTAATAATCTATTGCATTATGACACAATTAGTCTATTCTATTACAATGAAATAAAAATAGAACTGGCATTTCTGCAACATTAGAAACAACGTATTGAGACGACAGAGGCCATTTTAACTGGAACAACAATAGTTAACACTCCTTCAAAATAAAATTAGTCTTTTTGAGAATTATCACTTTTTTTAAATATGTTTCCTTGATTGAGATCTTGAAAAATACTTGCTGTAAAATGTAGACAAGTGTGCAATAAAAATACAGGAACAGAAGAAACAAATGTATGTAAAAGTTAGCATGATCGCTATTTTTGTTTTTTTTTTATACTGTAGCTGTATTTATGAGACGTCCTACTGACCACCCTAAACTGAATGGGTTTCACCTGTTTTAAATAAAGGTTAAATTCTATTGAATTCAGTTAAAATTCTATTTAGCCTATCATTTCTTTTGTCTTTGCTGATTTCTCAGATATCATTTTTGTGTATTATGTTACTAAAACAGTAAAAGATAAACTATTTATAAACTATTTATAAACTAATTTGTTTTGACGAGGAGTTGGTGCAGTCTTCTGAAATTGTTTTCAGCCTTTTTTTTATCTTATTTTGGTTGGGACTGAAAAAAACAACATCGTATTCCAAGACGAATTCCTGCAATGCAAAATAAATAAATAAATAAGTGAGTGATGAACATACTGTTTTTTGAGGAGGCTCAAACTCCTGGAGGACCATGGACTTCGACTGACTCAGGCGGACTTCAGAGCTGTGGGCGGTTTTCGTGCGCATCTGTACAGCTTTCTCTAGCTCTGTGCTGGTATTGGAAGGCTGAATGAGTAAAACTTTTTTGCCCCCACTCTCAAGATTTACCGCTCTATAAGGAAAAACACAAAGAGTGTTGGTTTGAAAGATTCACAAAAACAAATTTAAACAGTCAAATGAAACCAATTAGGAGTAAATCAACCTTCATCTTCCCACCTGTCTAAAACAGGCCGGGGTGAGAAGACTTTAAGTACAGCAGTCAGGTCATACAAATTCAGACGTTTGCTAGATGCATACCATCACTCAAACAAATGTTATCACTTTTAAAATACACTGGTGGCAATTTTTGGGTTTGTAGAGATCTCAATTGTTGCAGCTTTTAATGTTTCTTTATTCCACACAAAATGTGTTGCTTTGATATCTAGCAGATGGAAAAACAAACAAACAAAAAAAAGAGATCAACATTACTTGAGAATGTTCATTAGAAGCATCATTAGTGTATTAGTTGGTTTGATTTTGTTTTCCTGGGTTAAAACTGTGTTATTGTTGTTTTAACTGTTTCAAAAGACCCTATAGACTACAGTGACAAATTCTCCCCAAATAATTATATAGAAAGTTCGCCATTTTTAGTGCTGTCCAAATCTATTAATTCCAAAATTGAGTGCACTGGAAATTTCCCAGAAGTCTTTGGGAAAAACTAGCTTACATCAATGGTCACTAGGTTAGCGGATATAGACCACAATGCATTGTGGTCAAACAATTTCGAACAAAAAAACGTGTTTAAATTCAATATTTGATTAAACCATTCCCATTTCACCATCAGAACACAGTGGAGTCATAAATAAACGCCATGAAATGTTCGTTTTTATTCGTTGTTTTCCTGGTTATGTCACATCCGGTGTTTGGAAAAACAAAAGAAAAGCAGTGAGTATCGTGTCCGAATTACCTTCAAAATCCAGAGCACTATAGTCCCACACCACTGTATATAGGGGTTGGGGGGGAATTTGGACACAACCTGTGTTTTTCTAAAACACAACTCTTGATCTCCACTCTTGGGTTCCTATGCCTTCCTTTTAAACTCAAGTGAGGCTTTAGATGCTGCTTGTTTAGGTGTCTGTAATGACCACAAACTTTAATGGATTTTGTAGAGTGCTTAATATGGTAACTGTTCGGGAGAGTTAACTGTAATACACAGCATGCTTCAACTTTCACACAATTTGTATTGAAATTACATTTATTTTTCATTAGGATTTCTTGAGACTGTATGCTTTCTTCACTTCCTCTTTCTGTCCTCTGTCCTCTTAATGTCCTACTTTTCCTCTAAATGCACTCCTGATCTTCTTCATTCCAGCATGGTACTGGCCACGGGGAAGAGTGGTCAACCTCTAAAAGGAAGACTAAAGGTCCGGTTCCTGCTCTGCACGCCCATATGTCGACGTGTCCTTGAGCCCCACATTTCATCTAGTGGTTGTAGGTTGGTGTTTGACAGTGGAGCCCCCATCAGTGTGTGAATGGGACTGTAAAGTGCTTAGGGCAGGGGTCTCAAACTCACAGCCCGCGGGCCATTTGCGGCCCCCGGGATGATGATTTGTGGCCCCCGTCTTCATATGAAAGATTACTGTTAGTGCGGCCCGCAAGACTGATATGAATGACAGTTGCTGTGTGCAGAGCTGAATGAACCAATCACGGTGAGGTATATGACTCTGGAGGCGGGACATCGGCGGTCTGTCCAGTGCCTCTGTCTATCATTCATTCCTTCCTCCGGTCAGCTGGGCGGAGGAGGAGCCATGAAGCACCAAACACGATTTGCGTGACAAATTCGCGCGGGGAATTTGCTGCTCACGGCTTGTCAAAAAATGTGTTTCTGTCGCTGCGCCGCGTGTCGAAGGGGCTACCAGCTCCGTCTGTGGATGTCTCTCTTAGAATCAATAAATATATGATGTCGAGGAATACGTTTTTTTTTGACGTGCTGACTGTTCCTATTGAATCAGAGCTCCTCAAGCTCCGAGCCCCAAACCTGTAGCCCGCCCCGCGTGGCGATCCGCCGCTCCCGCCTGTCAAACATGTGATCCTGAGCCTGGCTCGGACCTGCATGCGCGTGTTTATGAAATTTAAGGTTCACACATCGGCTGTGTCGGCGCGCATTCCAGTCCATGTAAACGCTATAGTAGTCCAATATTCTGCTACGCGTGTTTGCATAGAACCCCCATGGAAAACAGCCTCCAAATGCTCACTGATGCAGCCAGCGCGCGCGAGCGAGCACCCCACACCTCCAATGAATGGAAGACATATAGATCAGATTTATTTATTGTGAGGAGTTCTACAAAAATCCCCCAAAAAAAATGAAATCCTTCAAAGAGTTTCTCGTTACCGGGCTTCTCTCTCTCTGAAGGAGGATCTGTTATTACTGACATCTGAAACTGAATAAAAAGAATAAGTTTTCTCTAGTCAGTCAATATGTGGTTTCTTCGGTTGTCCGTATCTGGTGTATGGTCATTATTATTATTTGTCATGGCTGCCCTGCTCCACCCCCTCAAGTTAATCTTCTCCTGATTCCTGTCACCTGTGACTGTGCCTATTTAAACCAGCTCCTGCATCACAGCCTTGCCGGAACGTCTCAGCCTTACAGCCACGACTACCTGCTCCTGAAAAGCTTCAGACCCTGTTCATCCTTTCCAATCTGACCTGGCCTGACCTGACCTGTTTCTGCCTCACGACCTCCCGTTCAGCCTGCTTCCCTTGTGCCTTTTGTGAGTACCTCTCTACATTGCTCCCGGATTGATTCCCGTGTACCAGACCTTCCTTCAGCCTTGGACCTCCCTTCTCGACTACGGACCTTTCACACCCTCTCCGCCTCCTCCTCCCTTGCTGCTGTGTTTCCTGTTGCCTCATCCTGAGTAGAGATCACACTCCATCCCTTCCAGCCACTACTCCATCTTCAAGACAGTAAGCTACAGTAAAATCTGCATTCATCTTCCTGTTGGCCACTTCTCACCTGTTCCCACTCCACAGAGTTCTGCACCTCCTGGTGGCTGGAGGAGATCCCTACACTGACTCACCTGCTCCTGCTTATCCTCCAGGAGCCTTCAATAAATCACTGTCATCTGCTCCTGGGTCTGCTCTCTTTTGGCTTGTCCTCAGAACCCCCCTAGCTGACATTATTTTATTTATTTATTACTAATTTACTGCGACAGACTGGCGACCTGTCCAGGGTGAACCCCATCTTCGCCCTTCAGTAGCTGGGTTAGGCTCTGGCACCCCCGCGACCCCGAAAGGGAAGATGAATGAATGAATATTTCTAATTCATTTGTTTTTTTTTTATTTATCTTTTAATGTACATGGTAAAAAAAAGAAATCCACAACAGAAAATTCCATATACATTATAAATAAAAACATTACACCTAAATTATTTAGTTCGAAATGGAGTAGGAAGAAGTTTGAAAAACTTTTTTTTTTAATCCTACCCCCTAGCAATATATCTTAAATTTAATCTTCAATATAAACTATTTCAGAAACAGACATTAAACCCTTATTTTTTTATATATATAAATCAACACGCACAAAGATCTATACACATCGTTCATTATTTATTTATTATTTTGTGTTAAAAATAAAGATATCTGAGAACATTGGAATGTTTTATCAGAGCTTTTCTTCTATAAATCCTGATGCTGCCCAGCCTCACCCAGACTCTGCCTCCAGCAGCCACCGGCTGAATTGAGTTTGAGACCCCTGGCTTAGGGCCTCCTAAAGGTGCATTCACACCGAACGCAATTTGTGTGTGACAAATTTGCGTGCCCTGCCCCTCTTTTGCCACGCAGCTTTCGCTGCTCGCTGCCTGTGTTGCTGAGTTTGATGCCGCGGCTGTGTGTGGGAGGAGCTACCGGACAATTTATTTATTGTGAATAGTTCTATAAAAACATTGGTTATCACGTCGCTAGGTCCAGTTTATGAGATTATTCGAATATTTTCACGTCACCCGGGCTTCAATCTCACTCCGGGGGCTCTGTCTGGATGACAGCTGCTTCCACTGTGTTTCTGTGGCTCTGTGACTGAGTTTGAAGGCTGTCACTCATTAAGCCGAGAGAAGAAAAAAAAAAACGGTGGTGATGGTGGGGTATTATTGTCTTGAAGAAAATAAGAAAAATGTTACAAAATTCAGGAACCCCGAGTAGGCACCCCCCTGCCCCCCACAGCGGCTGCCTGTCTGCGGCGAATCTAGCAAGAGAGCACCGCGGGACTAAAGGAGACTGGATGACTGCAGGAAGAGAGCCGCCGCGGTCGGCTAGCGATCTGTCAGGAGTGTATCTCTTCTTCACCTGCCCTGGTAACTTCGCGCCCCCAGTTGAGGAAAGTTCAGGACAAAGACTCGCTGATCAAGTCACTGAAAATGTCACATGCCCAAAACTGAGTTCCTGATTGGTAGATCAGGACCACTGCGACGCGCGACCTGTCAAATTTCAGATGTGTAAATGTTGGCTCCGCCATTACAATCTAGCTGCTGGGCCTTTGCGCCGCGCTCACTGCTCAAATCACGCCGCGACACTTCGCTTCAATTTGCGTCTGTACAATTGACTTAACATTAACACTGGCCGCGCGAATCACAATCAGTGGGAATGAACCTTAAGAAGGCAGTAAAGTGTAAAGTGCATTTATCATTTACCACCTGAAAATAAAAAAGAGGAAAGAATCAAAGTTAGCATATGTATTCTCTTTCCCTGTGCGACCCGGTACCAAGTGGCCCTCGGACCGCTTGGGGTTGGGGACCCCTGGTTAATGGGAACAGCCAGCACATTGACGGGGAGTCTACTTTATATACTTTACTTTATTTCACCAGTGTTGCCTGAAGGGGTGGTTCCATGCCCGATTTGATGGTTTAAATTCTAAATTTGACGGCAAAAATAGTTTTTGCCAGGTGAACATAATCTGGACGGGTTTGGGTTCCTTATTTAAACATGTCTCAGCACGGACAAGCACTCAGGCAAGTCAGTGTCTCACCTGTAAACTACCCTCACTATCGTGGGAGATAGATAATTAAATAAAAATACGTCCCCTATTAATCATTTTTAGCCTCAAATTTGCTGTTTTCCTTACAATTGCAGCGTAGGCTATGAGGGGAGAAGCACGCGGAGCGCAGCCTCGATTGATCAATACCTTATAACGTGCTAATATTTTACTGTACTTATGTCATTTTTTTTTTTACTATTGTAGACAATTTTATTAATTTACATGTCCTGATTTTACGTATAATCTGTATTTTACATTTGTTTGTGGTTTCTTTGGTAGATCTGACATAAAGCTGCACTGAAAAAAAGAGTGTGTGAGAATTTTTTTTATAAAATAAACAATAGAACATTTGTTTATATGGACGTTTTTCTGAGGATTTTTACTGTTAGTGTTGCATAAAATCAGGAAAACGCCAAATATTTTTTGTGCAATCTAAAGCTGTTTGATTTATTTTTAAATATGTTATTAACACCATTATTGTAAAGTTACATTTACAATAGCAGGTTTTAAAAAATAAAACCCCTCTGATAGGTTTCACAAAGACACACACAGGACCTCACACACCAAACAAAAACAATGCCAGGAGTCTCGCTCTGATAAAAGGACACAAAAGCATAAAAATTCCTCTGAAAGGCATGAACAGATCAAAATACCGCTTTGGGGTTGTTCATAGTGAGGAATGACCAGTCAAACACACTGAAACAAAGCAAAAATAGATTTTTCATAGTATCTCCTCTTTGAAGTTGTCATTGCTTAGTTGCAAACAATTAATTGACCATAGAAACAAAAAGAAAAAAAGGAATTTGCTGTCTCTTTGTAGACACAGCATTGGATTTGTCACGGTCTTATATTTAAAAGTCAAATCTGACACATCTGACGATCATTTTCATAATCCATTGATAGGCAAATAAGCTTTAATGAAGCAGTCGGGTCTTCAGCATACATTTGTAAAAGGGATCTACACCCTCCTCTGAAAAGGTTTGTAGCTGATCTGGCTGTAAGAAAAGGCGATTCCCCCACTCCCTATGGAAGTCCAAACTGTTCTTAATTAAATAAATAAATACAACATTATTTAATCAAGCAACACTCCAATAAAAGTCCTTTCAATAAATAATTGACCATTTTATTATGAAATACATTTCATTAAAATTTAAATGGACCATTTTATTATGAAATATAATTCATTTTTACTTTAAAACATAATTTTTATGTTAAAAACATTTCATAATAAAAATATATATCATAATAATTTTTTTTTTTTATGTTGGATATTATTATAATCATGTGAGGGTTTTTTTTTGTTGAAACTTTTATTTCAAAATTACTGTTTTACAAAGTGTCCTTTTTATTTCACAATGCTGTTTTTCAGAACGACGTATTT
>NW_023416900.1:31978-32790 GCF_002922805.2 Oryzias melastigma | reverse complement strand
TATTGAAAGGACTTTTATTGGAGTGTTGCTTGATTAAATAATGTTGTATTTATTTATTTAATTAAGAACAGTTTGGGCTTCCATAACTCCCACCATCAGTTGTTCTGTCCAAAAACATGGGAATTCACGTCCCTCAGATATCAGGTTCGTGGACTTTCTCGCTGTCTTAACCCCTTTGACACCAAAGCTGTTGCTGGTGACACCTAAACAACAAATGATCTTCGATATACCACAACTCTAATCAACATTATTCAGCATATGCTGATGCGGAAAAAAAGCAGCTTCTCATATCAGCTTTGCACCATTATGCAACACGTTAAGTCAGTAAACGGCTACTTCCAGCTCTGCCTCCCGTCTCTGCATCCGAGTCTCTAAACCAGGGGTGTCAAACTCAATCGCACAAGGGGCCAGAGTCCAAAACACACCTTAGGTCGCAGGACGAACAGGATAAACATTTATTGAACACTCTAAGACTATATTTTAAAACATTTTAAAACTGTAACTTTTTAACATAATTATGAACTAAATATATTGCATCACCTGTGATAATGCTAGTGTGAATGCTGTAAGCTGAATTTGGCAGCTGAAGCTAATAGCTGAAAATACTGAAGCTAATAGCCAACCAAAAAATTAGCTTAATGCCAAATTAGCCTAAAAAAACTTAAATAAAAAAAACTAGGTTAACCAAAACAGCTAGCACGCAGCTGAAATATTAGCTAAACTCCAAAATAGCCTAAAAAGCTATCAGAATGCCAATTTTTTAAACTTTAAAACCATAACTTTTTTCACATAATAATGAATAATAAAAAGTC
>NW_023416900.1:26862-31836 GCF_002922805.2 Oryzias melastigma | reverse complement strand
TTTAAACTTTAAAACCATAACTTTTTTAACATAATAATGAATAATTAAAAGGCAGGAATATAATTCCAGTATAAATCAACTTAAACCTTAAATAACTTTCAATATTTTACTCTCCATGAAAATATATTCTGTCAAAATTATACAAGTTAGAAATAAGCACAAGATAACATTGGGACATTAATATCAATAAAATAAAAATGATCTGGAGGGCCGGATCCGGCCCCCGGGCCTTGACTTTGACACATGTGCTCTAAACCAACAACATGACTGCTTTCACCACAGTCTTCTTCACCTTTCCTTTTGTTCTTGCTGACACATTTTGTGCACACAATAAACCCAACACTCTTTATACCAACCAGGGAAAGTTGTGTGTCTCTGTAAAAAACGTGTAAATCAACGAGTATGATTACATAGGACCTATACCAGCATGGTTGTGAAATGTTTGTAATGCTGCACTCCGTGTGCTAAAAGGCAAAGATACAATATAAACACAAGGTATGATACCAAAAGAAAAAAAAGTGAATTTCCTTTTCCATTGTTCCTTTCCTTCAACCTGCTGGAAGACATCACTGGTCGCAAGGGAAGAGTCAGGAGGAATTCAGATAGGAAAATAAGAACTTGCATTTCGATCATTTGATAATGTGGTTGTGGGTATCATGGACTCAATACCACTAGTGCTTTAGATGCTATTTATAATCAACCAGAGCAGTCCCACTGAAAGCGCAGAGGGGTTATTTTACCAAAGTTTACTCCGAAAAACAGCAAGCAGTTTTTACTGTTATATATCTAGAAGTGTCAAAACCTTCCTTTGCAGTTGAAATACCCCGGTTTGCATCCAGATCTGGCCTTTTCATGTTCAGATAGTTTTTGTTCTTGTAGATTTGCTGTTCCTGTGCAAGCTTTGAGCTCAGATCGTTTTTGTTGCTCTGGGTTGCAGCTGCTTACTTTCAAAACTTCTGTGCTCTGCTATTTCTGTTTGCACTAAGGTTCAGGTTTAAACAACAAAACCAAAATTCAACAGGCAATAGGTAGGATGTCATAACTTGCTGTTAACCGGAAAGTAAAAAAAAAAAAGTCTTCAGAAAAACAGAAGCCTAAACCACAGTTACTCTTGAAAATGTACCAGCTGTATGACATTAGATAAATATGTTTAGAATATATATATTTTCTTTGTATTTTGTAATATAAACAAGCTATATATACAACCTCTACTTAACCTGTATATATTCATATGTGCAAATAAATTTTTTGTAGTACGTATTAATGATTCCCATTTTATTAATTTCTACTTTTTACGGTTGCAAACAGAGTCATGAAGTCAGCAAATGAGGCAGAAAGAATTGCGTTCTTACCTTATCCCTGCCATCTTTGCATGTACCCTACATTAGGTTAAACACAGCAGAGAGCCGAGGTCTGACTGTTAGAGGAAGTATGAGACATCACGTGTTTTCTGCAAACCAGCCATCTGTCACACCACTGAAACCTGCTCATTTCCTGAGTAGGAAAAAGAAGAAGTTCTCTCAGTGTACTCTCAAAAGGTTTTGTCTTAACTGATTTGATCAACACCAACAAACTGGTGGTGTATTTGAATTGTTTTAAAATCGACAGAATTACACTTATGAGGTTGACTTTTCTGTGAAACAAGTGAGGGGAAGAGTACTGACGATGGAATGAACAACCAGACATTTTAGTGAGCTAACACACAAACCCACACGCACTTATTTAAATGCATAAAAACTGGAGTCTACTTCCGACCTGCAGTCAAAACAGCAAAAAGGTGCAGACATTAGCAGTATAGGTCAGGATGAGTGCACCTCTAACTGTTCTAACTGAGAATGAACAAGCACCGTCACAACAGACAACACATGTGATGCAGCAAAAAATGTTCAACCATCGTTACAGTCCAATGTGTGGAAACACTTTCAAATGCACCTGCTGTGTAAAGCTCCACATTTATGACCTCTAGCTTGGAGATGAGGGCTTGTTTTTGGTCAGTGACAGTTTTTTGATCGCCTTTTGTTGCCACAACTTTGTCATTTAGCTTGCTGTCCTACATATCAGTGGTCCGCGACCACCAGGCGGCTGACTGACACCAATTGGTTTGCCCCAGGTGGGTTTGCCCACACTGGCTCAGCTGTCCAGGGACCAGCAGCCTGGGCAGTGACCCTGCTAGCCCTATACTAACCCCTGGGCAGTGACCCTGCTAGCCCTATACTAACCCCTGGGCAGTGGAGCTCGCCACGCTGTCCACCAGGCGACTGGCTAGCGTAGCCACCTAAGCCAGTTGTTTTACGTGTTGTCTTCCTCATTTCCTCGTTGGACTCATGTTCACCTCCTCCATCCAGGAGGACCCGGTGGCGGGCGAGATGGCGACTGAAAATCATTAGCCGTAAGTCGATATTCCATAACTTTTCAGAATTGAAGCCAATTTTATAAAACAGAAACACCTCACGAGTAAAGGATCAAAGCTTAAAACTCCAAAAAATACAACTAGTGTTTTGCGATCCAAATGTGCTGCAGGGATTGATGATGTTCCAACTGATGTTCAACCGCCATCTTCTCTGCCACCAGGTCCCACTACCTCCATCTGTCTCTTTCTGCTTACAGTCTGCTGAGTAGGTCATTTGTAAACAAATTATAACATAAGATTTCATAATATATTTGAACTAAATGTAAACATATCACAAAATTCATGAATGAAATGAAAACATCGGTTTTCTATATGAATATTGTGTAAAAACACAACACCCTATGCATTTCCTTTAGTTTTTGCTTTAAAAAAAAAAGCTAGAAGGACTTCAGTTTCTGCTTGAGAGACCAGCATGTGAGCTGTCTTCCATCTCCATCTCCTGACAGCAGTGAGGCTAAAACCTTGTGTTCACTGAAATCCCCTTCCACTGCTCAACATGAGATCCAAAACCTCAGGAAAAAGCTCTGGCATTCCCGGCAAAGACCACAGCGAGCGTATAGACAACGTACACGAAGAGTCCAGGTGTTCGGGATGAAATATTTCGTTTGCAGATTTAAAGAGATAGCAGTAATGCAGCAAAACCCTGAGGGAATTGAAGCAGTCTGCATCTGTCTTTTGGGTGTAAAAATAAAGCTTTAACTCTGCAAAGCTGTGACCTTCTGCTGTCTTCTTTTTTATGCCGAGTTGGCACATTTCCTTTTCTAGCATGAAAACTAATGTGTTTTTGTCCACTAGAAAACAGCAACAATAGCATTCCATTTACAAAACAGCCTAGGCTTGACACAAAAACTGAAAGAGAAAGACAAAGCTTGACAATGAAAGACAAAGTGAGCCCCCCCTTCCACCAGGGCGCCTGACCCTGGAGGTTTGGTCACAACAGTGTTAACATTAATCTACTGCACACATGCATCTATTAGTCCTAGTTTTTTTTTTTTTGGCCCTTATGAATGTGATAGAAAATATAAAAAATGCAATTAATAACAAAAATTATTTATTGATCTAAAAAAAGCTTTTGATTCAATTATTGACTGCATATTGATAAATAAATAAGAGTGGAATGGCATTAGGCCGATAGTGTTAGACTGGATTAGAAGCTAAAACAGTTTGTGAAGGTCCCAATCTATGGCCATTGTGGTGTCCCTCAGGGGTCAGTTTTGGGACAAACATTAATTATGTGAGATTTCCAATATATTACAATAATTGATGACACAAATGTTTTTCTGTGACGGGGATGGTCTGAATTAACTTATAGAAGTTGTTAAGACGAAGATAGAAAAACTGAAGATGTGGTTTGATGTAAATAAACTTTCACTAAATTTAAGTAAAACAAAATTGATGTTATTCGGTAATTATAATGGTAAAAATATAAACACTGACATGCACATAAATGGGGTGAAACTTGAAATAATTTATAATAATACTTTTCTCAAGGTGATAATTGATGAAAAACTGACCTACAAAGCACATAGGTATTTACAAACTAAGCTGTACAAAAGTATGTCAGCATAGGCGAGCTAGACGGCTGCCTGGAGGGGGTGACAAATTGTAAATACAATCATGTTTTTGTGTCTAAACAGGTTGTAGAGATGAAAATAAACATACAATCACAGCACACACAAAACAGACAGACGCACACGCACAGATCAGAAGGATCTGCAGAAGTACCTAGCAGACGTAAAATCAGTGCTGTTGACCCCCTGAACGCTTCAGACGCTCCTTTTATCAGAAATCTTGGTGTAAATCTTGACAAGTATTTTAAATTTGACAATTAGGTCAGTGCAGTAGTCCAGCTAATTAGGATTTGTTTTTGAAAACCTTAAGCATTTAACCTGCAACAGGATAAGGAGTGAAAAATGAGAGCTTCTCTCTAGTTCTTCTTACTAGAGTTGTGATATAGAACTTTATAAGATTATGTGAAAAAAGTCAGATTTTTTGGAAGAATAAATGTCATTTTACCTCTAAAAACATTTGAACAAAAACACAAGTCGGACTTTCGGTTTGGTGGAAAGGTAGACACACTGCTCGTCTGTCGTGTGCTACATTCACCTCTCCAAACTGGAAGCAACATGCTCCACACTGCAAACATGCAACGACAAGCTCAGAGAACGACTATTGGATGAGGAAGGTCGGAATGGACGCCTGAATGTGCGACTAGTGGGCCTTCCAGAGGGCATCAAAGGGCCTCAACCATCTAAGTTCTTCGCATAGCTGATTCAAAACGTTTTTGACCGAGATACCTTTTCCACTCCACCAGAATTGGATAGCTCACCGGAGCCTAGGTCCGAAGCCGGTCATTATCCATGTTATTATCTGTTTTCATCACTACCAGAATAAAGAGCTGCTGATTCGGGAAACGAGGAAACAAAAAGAGGTTAAATATTTGGACAAACCATTTTGGATCTATGAGGACTATAGCCCAGAAGTACCGGAGCAACGGAAAGTTTAGAAATCGGTGATGTCGGACTTGTTCGGCAGCGGAGCCACCACCAGTGTGTGAATGTGCG
>NW_023416900.1:22148-26792 GCF_002922805.2 Oryzias melastigma | reverse complement strand
CGAGGAAACAAAAAGAGGTTAAATATTTGGACAAACCATTTTGGATCTATGAGAACTATAGCCCAGAAGTACCGGAGCAACGGAAAGTTTAGAAATCGGTGATGTCGGACTTGTACGAGATGGGCCTGAGACCTTTGTTGCTCTTTCCGGCCCGGCTGCGCATCATTCAAACAGATGGCATGCACCTCGTCTTCAGTTCTGCAGCTGAGGCCCAGAAGTTTGTGGATGACTTGTTGGCTAACTGAACTGACCAGCCTGCAGTGGTTGAGTATGTCGATTCACCAATCTATGGGTACTGTTTATTGATTTATTGATTCTTCTTCTTCTCTTTATTCTCCCATGCCCATGGTTGAATGTATCTCAGTTATATTATAAGAGTTAGAATTTGACTGAATTTTATGGCATGACAGGTTTATTTATATTTTTGTATTTGACATAAGTACAGTTGTATGTACTTATACATATTTTCGGGTTTAGAGAAATTTGCGTTTATATTATCTATCACTTAAATGTGAACGTAGCATAGATAGATAGAACTACTATGGAGGTTTTGTATTTAGATAGGGAAGGTGTGCTACATGTTTTAGCAGCTAATGTCGCCTGGGGATTTAGAGATGTTTTCTATTATTTCATTATTGTTTTTACTCTCAGCTAAACGAATTCCTAATAAAAAACAACTGCTATGATGTCTTCCAGTCCGGCTTCAGACAGAACCACAGCACTGAAACGGCTCTGACCAAAGTGACTAATGACATACGTTTGAATACAGACAGTGGAAATATATCAGTGCTAGTTTTACTGGATCTCAGTGCTGCGTTTGATACAGTCGACCACGCAATACTACTGAGACGACTGGAAAACTGGGTGGGTCTCACTGGGCCAGTACTAAACTGGTTCAAAATGTACTTAGAAAACAGGAAATATTTTGTGTCAATTGGTAACTTCACTTCTGAGCCAACAGAAATTACATGTGGAGTGCCCCAAGGCTCCATCCTAGGACCACTTCTATTTAACATCTACATGCTCCCACTGGCCCAGGTTATAAAGAACAACAACATTAGTTACCATAGCTATGCAGATGACACACAGATATATATTAGACTGACACCAGGAGACCGAGGCCCTGTACAGGCTCTTGGTAAATGCATTGAGGACATTAATGACTGGATGTGTCACAACTTACTTCAATTAAACAAAAACAAAACGGAGGTTATTGTCTTTGGGGCTAAAGAAAAAAGGTTAGACGTCACTACAGAGCTTCAATCTATTCAACTTAAAACTACCAACCAGGCCAGAAACTTGGGTGTAGTGATAGACACAGACCTACATTTTGATAAACACATTAAGGCAGTCACTAAATCAGCCTATTATCATCTCAAAAATATCTCAAGGATTAAAGATCTGATGTCTAAGCAGGACCTGGAGAAACTAGTGCATGCTTTCATCTTTAGTCGACTTGATTACTGTAACAGTGTTTTTACAGGACTACCAAAAAAATCCATCAGGAAACTGCAGCTTATTCAGAACTCTGCTGCTCGGGTTCTCACAAGGACCAAGAAAGTAGACCACATCAGTCCAGTTCTGAGGTCTTTACACTGGTTACCTGTGTGTCGGAGGATAGACTTTAAAGTTCTGTTACTGGTTTATAAAGCTTTGAATGGTTTAGCACCAAAATACATGACTGACCTCCTGACCCAGTATGTACCAGCCAGACCTCTCCGGTCATCTGGATCCGGTCTTTTATCAGTTCCTAGAGTCAGAACTAAACATGGAGAAGCTGCATTCAGCTTCTATGCTCCACAGATCTGGAACAGACTTCCAGAAAACATTAGATCAGCTGAAACACTGTGTATTTAAATCCAGGTTAAATAATCACCTGTTGTCATGAATCAGTCTGTTTTTCCCTCAGACCACCTTTCTTTTGGGTCCCTGTCACTTCCATTTGTTATTTGTGCACAACTTCCATTGTCTGAACCTCTAGTAATTCATAACCCTGTGATATCTGATTCAATTAGAATATGCCATCAGTTCAGACCACCAGAGGGAGCCATCGCCTGAATTCTGAATCTCTCCTGAGCCTCATCTTAACTCCATTTCCCATAAGCTTCTGCCTACTGTTCCCAGACCTCACCAGGTGTCCCTCATTCAGCAATCACCACAAACACTTATAAGGAGGCTTCAGGCTGTGCTCAGCTGCGAAGTCTTTTTCTGGTTTATGCCTCCAATTCTGAGTGTTACCTCCTTCAGTCCTTTCCTGTTTAAGCCTGCCTCGACCCCAGCCTGTCTTTGACCACCGATCTGCCTCAGCCTCTGACATACTCCATGCCGTGACTGACCCTCGCCTGGATCCTGACTACTCTGGTTTTCCTCTGATGCCCTCATGCTGGTGCTTGACCCCTGCCTGCTTGACCCTGATTTAGTTTTGTGGACTTTTAGCTGTGCATTACACCTGTTGCCCTGTCTGTGCCAAATAAACCTGCTGCACTTGGATCCAGCTGTCTGCCTGTTGCTGAAACCTGTTCTCAGTTGCATTTGATTAATATGTATTCAAAAGCCTACATCCGCACTGTTTATCTATGCTTGATTTAAATTTAAATATTTTAATTTTTTTTAATGATCACACCTTTATTCTTTTATTTCTTTAAATGTTTTATGTAAAGCACTTTGAGTTGTCTTTGTACATGAAATTTGCTATACAAATAAACTTACCTTGCCTAGACAAAGCAAAACGTGAGGGTGGGCTCTCACTTCCTAACTTTCGTTGTTATTACTGGGCTGCAAATCTGTGCCGTGTGTCTTTTTGGGCACATCACTCTACCACTGTTGGTCCTCCTTGGGTGGATAAACTTTCTTTTGGGTCCCTGTCATTGCCATTTGTAATTGGTGAACAACGTCCATTATCTGAACCTTTAGTAATTCATAACCCTGTGATATGTGATTCAATTAGAATATGCCATCAGTTCAGAAAACATTTTGGATATTTAGAATTAAATTTGTTCTCTCCAGTGACATAACAGTACTTCTTGCACCCTCATTATTAGATGTTACATTTCAGAAATGGCTTAATGGGGTATTAAAACTTTTAACGAACTATTCTTTAAAAAACAATTTGTATCTTTTCAACAATTATCCAATAGATACAGTCTGCCAGCCGCACGTTCTTCCGATATCTTCAGGTTCGTTGTTTTATCGCTACACCTATTTCAGGTTTTCTAAAAAAAAAAACAAACAAAGAATGTAATGGACGATGTTCTTTGTTTCAGTCACCATTCAGAGAAAGTCAATTACCAACAAGCTTAAAATATTCTCCTATGCAAACTATTATAACATCCCAGGAGCAACATCTTCAAATCTCAATTAATGACACATTTTGGGATAATATATCAAAAATTAATTATTTGTGGATGTGTGCAAGACACTGCATCATTCAATTTAAAATAGTTCACCATACGCATCTCTCTAAATCTAAATTGTCAAAAATGTTTCAGCGGACTGATCCAACATGTGATAGGTGTAAACAAGCAGACGCTACTTTGATTCATATGCTTTTGGTTATGCCCCCGTGTAGAATGTTTCTGGGAGGGTATTTGTCAAGCTTACACTTTTATTTTTGGGTTTAGTATTTCACCATGCCCACTAATGCTTCTCTTCGGGATTTGTGATGATAGACTATCTCTACCTATTGGGGGCCACAGGATTATTGCTGCACTCTTCACTATTAGCACGACGCCCGATTCTGCTTAAATGGAAAGAAAGTGAACCGGCAAACGTGTTGCACTGGGTTAAAGATGTTTTGTTCTACCTGAAGCTTAAGAAAATAAGATACACATTAAGGGGCTCAGAACATCAATTCCATAATGTGTGGAATCCCTTCTTGAATTTTGTCAATAACCAATCTACAAAGATAAGAGAATGAACATGCTTTTCTTCTAAATTCTTTATTGATTCATTTATTTATTTATCAGGCGGTTATTTGTGTTTGTTTACTATTTTTTATCGTTATTTTTTTCTGTCTGCCATTTCCTGTCTGAAAGGATTTTCCTCATTTAAATATACTTGTTTGTGTTTTTCTGTATTTTTATATATATATATATATATATATATATATATATATATGTATGTATGTATGTATTAATATTTATACATTTTGCATAAATATTCTATTAATGCAATGCAACTACACTGTGTGTAATTGTTGACAGCGGAGAGAGGGGGGTAATTAAAAAAAAAAAATTGTCTTTATGTTGGAAATTATGCTGACAAAAAAACTGAATAAATATTTTTAAACACTTGAAAAACACAAGTCAAACGACAGACTGTGGCTGGAGTTTCTTACAGACAGCCGTCTATCGGAGACAGGCGTTTTTCTCCATCACAAACAGGATGGTGATGGCTAATGGGTCCATTTTTGGTGAAATTCAGACACATAATGCGAACAGCTCCAGATGATCATTTCAAGATTTATTGAAAGGGTAAGAACATTGTTCTGATCAGCACTGGCTGTGAATGTTTCTGCTCTCTCTGAAGCATCATCAATCTCTGTATCAAAAATCCTCTTCACTTTCGTTGGTCTGCACATCAGACCTTTGATATCCACACTGGATCGGTCGAGGCCCGGGTTAACAACGACCGCCATCGGTGCTG
>NW_023416900.1:17673-21026 GCF_002922805.2 Oryzias melastigma | reverse complement strand
TAAGTTTAAAGTGGCAGATAAGAAAACTCTGATGAGCCAGCCTTCCAGCAGCATTTAAACACATCCTTTACACATGAGTTTTGGAGATATGGAGAGTATCACATCAAATTGTGTGCGTGAGTGAGGCGATTTGTGCGTACTTTTTAAAATATTTCTGTGTAGTTAGTTTTAAGCTGCTGTAATTTAAGTGTAAATTGTTTTGTTTTGTATTTTTGATTTTTTTTTTTACATGTGAATACGCAATTACAAGTACACACATTTATGCACAAAATGTATTGTATGAGTTACAAATCAAGAAGTACGCACAGAAATTGGGTGAGTCCACTCTCTCTCCATGGGGGGGTCGGTGTCATTTCTGAGAAATTTTTCCTGAATTTAGGAAAAACTCAAACAGTCACGTGTCTTTGAATATTTTAGCCAGTTTTCTAAAACTTTTGTAATGTGAACAAGCTATTTATATGCTTCCTGTCACAGATCAGAACCGGTGATCTGGACTTTTCAGAACTATTTCCTTTTCTGTTAAACTTCAAGAGACTCTTATTTTGGCACTTTGTACAAGTTCTGTTTTCACTTGTTTTTTGTGATATAAAAATAAAAGAAAAACATACAAAGAGATGTGTTTGAATTGAAGTCTGCATGAATCAAAGCAGGGTTGGTGTTTGTTCTGAGAGCCTGGAGGATCACTGGTTCAGCCCGACCACAGAAGGAACCGGGCCATCCAAACCTTCACGTCCTTCTCCTTTAAATGCTCCAGCATCACTGACCCTCATGCCTGCGTGCTGCAGAGGCTTAGAGAGAGTGAACGCCGGAGCAGATGGACACTTTTTGGAGGGTGGATTATTCTGCAGGCTACATCTGGGGCTCCACATGGCACAGCAGACTGCAGTAAGACAAGCAGGTGGGCTCATGGGAGAGGACACCTCCAGTGGGTTCGCTCTCGTGTCTACGCTCAGAGAAAGCATCACCACAGATATCTGGAAAGAAATGGTTGTGCAACACAAACACTTCTCATCTCTCTGACTCCTACAGCAGCAGGTTCTGCTGACTTTAAAGTTTGTTCCACATCCCAATTGTTGGAAGTTGCTTTGGTTCCAAACACATTTTTCCAGAAGCACCCCTTGATGGTTTAAGTGTCCTGCTGGAGGACGCTCGTCACGAGGAGCCGGGGAACGCTGCTCTTCTCTTCTGATTAACCTACTTCACCATCTGAGCTGTAGCTGCCCACAGCATGAGGGTGCACCCCCATTAACACATTTTACATTTGCTTAATTAATCATACAAAAAGCATAGGAAATTAACATGGCATTTGCATTTTAGAGGACATTGCACACGAGTTAGAAGCTAACATAAAGAGCCTTCTAGCACGCCACATCCCTAATCAACCTCATCAAACCTCAGCAGAGATCCGCGTCTTTCCAAAGCGTCTGTGGGATGCAGTTAAAGCCGCAGTTTCTAAAAAATGCTGTCGACCTCTCACCCTGAGCCCTGGGGGGTGGGGGGTGTCTGGTTCTTCACATTTCTCCTCTTTACCTGAATATCAGAATCAGGTCTATAGTGCTAGAAGCTGCAACAGCAGGAAAACAAAGATATTACAACTCAAAATCATTAACAGTTGAAAATGAAAATAATACATTTATAAATAATACATTCACACATGAAAACTGTTACTACTAATTAAATTGTTGTTTTAGTGAAAATTTCCATTTTCTCTATATAAGTCAATGAGAACGGGATGTTGTTTACTGACATCACAAACCAAAGCAGAGGAGGAGCACTGACGTCACTGCGGTGCGCCCCTTGGATCTGCTAACTCAAACTGATTTATGAGACACTTTTTACAGAGCGGGGTGTGAAAATGAAAAAGCAGTCTTCATTGGCTTTGTCTCTTTAATCATGTCACAGAATGAGCAGTGATGATGAAGAAGATGAAAAAGCCGTTTGGAGTTTTGCTTTTTCATTTTATTAAAGAGACAAGTAAATGGCTTTTACTTGTATAGCGCTTTCTACCCTCCTTCGAGGGCCCAAAGCGCTCCACAGTCACAGACCCATTCACCCATTCACACACTGGTGGTGGCTCCACTGCCGAACACTGGCACCAACCTCCCACCAGAGGCAATTCGGGGTTCNTGTCAAACTCTGTCACTCAATCAGGATTTGTCAAACATCATCCTTTTATCAAATAAATATGCTATGAAGTACTCTGAGCCCAGCTTTTTATCTCAGTAAACTGTTGGACATGTGTACCTACCTGGACTAATGCAGTTTTTCCTTTCCTTTAGGTGGAAACGGGTGTTGCAAAGATGAACACAGTAACAGAATTTTCTGTTTTGGCTGAGCCACACCTGGTAACTACAGTTACCAACAACGCTATCATGAGGAGCAGCTCTGCAAACGGGAAAGGGGTCAACTGTGTATGTAAGAGTTATGCCAAAAGTGTCCCAGCCCTGGTAGAAAATTCTGTGACAGGAAGAGGAAGAGTCAACCCTGCAGGACCTCAGAATGAGGAGGAGGAGGTTGAGGTAAATCTGGAAATTGGGATAAAAGGAGACGACAGCCGCCTGAGTCTGCTCAACTGTGGTCCTGAGGAACATGAACCTCTGCTGAGGATGGAGCAGCTCCCTGCAGAGAGTGAACCCCATCCTGCATATCAGCCTTCTCAACACAAAGCTGGGGACATCTCGACAGGACTGGGCTCCAATTCCAACAACAACAACAACAGGCCCGCGCCACACACAAAAACATATCAAAGTGGAAGTGGAGCTAGTGTTTTAAAAGCAGAATTAGGACAAGCAGCTGAGACTTTGAGTGGATACTCTGCCTCAGTCTCTCAGCAGGAACATGAAATCCCAGGTCCTGGTTTAAGGACTCCATCTCTGTACAATGGCACACTAACAGTTGAGGTTCCTCTCACCATCCAGAACGAAGCTGACAGGTCGGACAGAAGCGCTCATCAGAAAACTGCCAAAAATGCTTCAGCTTTGGATTTCACACAAGAAGATCAGCTGCTTAGATCTGCTGTCATCATCCCTTCATCTGACCCAAAACATCAACTTAGTGTCTCAGAAAAAGCTCTTGAGAAAAAGGTTCCAGCAGCTCTAAAACCCCAGGAACCAGATCCACCATCCCAAGAGGCTGTGATTTCTGATACACTAACCTGCCTTCAAACACCATCATCTTCAAAACCTTCAGTTTTAGAAGATCCATCAATGTACCAAGAAGCTTCACCTTTGACCCCAGAAATAGCTCAATCAAATGCTAATCTTGTTAAAGGCTCAAAGTTACACCATGAGGATCTGCAGATTCCAACGGGAGAACCAAAAGCACCAGATTTGATGCAACATCCCAAAGCCAGG
>NW_023416900.1:0-6626 GCF_002922805.2 Oryzias melastigma | reverse complement strand
AGTGCCGCCCAAAACAGCAGAGAGACGACGGTAAAAGTGCCGCCCCAAAGATCAGAGAGACGACGGTGAAAGTTCAGCCCCAAACAGCAGAGAGACGACGGCAAAAGTGCCGCCTCAAACAGCAGAGAGACGACGGTGAAAGTGCCGCCCCAAAGATCAGAGAGACGACGGTGAAAGTTCAGCCCCAAACAGCAGAGAGACGACGGTAAAGGTGCCGCCCCAAACAGAAGAGAGACGACAAGTAAAAATTCTGCCTCAAACAGAAGAGAGACGACGGTGAAAGTTACGCCCCAAACAGCAGAGAGACGACGGTGAAAGTTCCGCCCCAAACAGCAGAGAGACGACGGTAAAGTTCCGCCCCAAACAGCAGAGAGATGACGGTGAAAGTTCCGCCCCAAACAGCAGAGAGATGACGGTGAAAGTTCCGCCCCAAACAGCAGAGAGACGACGGTGAAAGTTCCGCCCCAAACAGCAGAGAGACGACGGTGAAAGTGCCGCCCCAAACAGCAGAGAGACGACGGTGAAAGTGCCGCCCCAAAAAGCAGAGAGACGACGGTAAAAGAGCTGCCGCCCCAAACAGACGAGAGACGACGGTGATGGTGCCGCCTCAAACAGAAGAGAGACGACAAGTAAAAATTCCGCCTCAAACAGCAGAGAGACGACGGTGAAGGTTCCGCCCCAAACAGCATAGAGACGACGGTAAAGTGCCGTTCCAAACAGCAGAGAGACGACGGTGAAAGTTCCGCCCCAAACAGCAGAGAGACGACGGTGAAGGTTCCGCCCCAAACAGCAGAGAGACGACGGTAAAGTGCCGTTCCAAACAGCAGAGAGACGACGGTGAAAGTTCCGCCCCAAACAGAAGAGAGACGACGGTAAAGTGCCGCCTCAAACAGCAGAGAGACGACGGTAAAGTGCCGCCTCAAACAGCAGAGAGACGACGGTAAAGATGCCGCACCAAAAAGAAGAGAGACGACGGTGAAAGTTCCGCCCCAAACAGAAGAGAGACGACGGTGAAAGTTCCGCCCCTAAGAGCAGAGAGACAACAGTAAAATTGCTGCCCCAAACAGACGAGACACGACGCTAAAAGTTCCTTCCCAAACAGCAGAGTGACTACCGGTAAACTTGCTGTTGCATGGAGTAAAAGGACAAAGGTTTAAAATGACTCTCTCGCTCTGTGCTGTAAAGAGTGTCTTCTGTTGTCCTTTCTCTGTCTGTCAGCGTAGTCGTTGTAGGTGGAGGACCTGTAACAGCTTGTCTTGCTGCCGTCGCTCTCTCTCCTACAGCTGAATAGTTTACATCAGTTTCTACTTTGATTTTATTGCTCCACTTTCAGCAGAAGGTGTTCATCACTGCTTTGTTCTGCTGTTTCTCTACCTGTATTTCACTTTTAAGGAAATGTCTCCATGGTTATGCTTATGGTGACAGCAAAGATAGAACACTCTGGAGACCGACTGTTTCTCTGACAAAAAATAAACAATAAAAACCAGCAAAGAGCTTTATTTTCTTGTCACTGAGCAGAGATCATTGATGTACGAGTTCTTTTGTGAAAGTTAGAACACAAACACAAGAAAGGAACTTGAACATATTTTTTAATTGTTTGTTTTTGCCAGAAACAAAAAGTCTTCATTTCTTGTCCTGATATCAACAGTATTTTTCTCAGACGTTGGTATCTTAATTGCACTTGATAGTAGGCAGTGACTAGAGTGTTCTTTAGCCGCTCAGCATGTTCATCTCCTCATTAAACATGTTGTCTGGCTGCTGTCACTCTCCATTCCACGGCTTCATTGTTGTCTTTGGTTGTACCGATGACTCTGGTGTTCATGCTTTCAACAGAGCTGAAGCTGTTTGTCTCTGCTTCCTGTTGGCCGTCATCGGCTGATTCTCTTCAACGTCTTTTGCATTCATGGAAATATTGGTCTGTGGTGACGTTCATCATGACTTAAAAGACAGATCTCTCTGGTGGACGAGTTCTTCTCCGCAAATAAAAACCCAAAAGACCGGCGAAGAGAACGGTGGAGAGACCGGTGAAGAGACGAGTCATCAGAGCAGAATGACCAACTGCAGAATCGCCGGTTTCTACGAGACAGAGTCGAGCAGAGAAACTGTCACTTTGTACTTCAAAGAGACAAGCGATGAAGTGACCCATCTTCACAAGTGTGGAAAGAAACAGAGAAAACGTCTGTTATATAGAGCCAGGTAGTGAAGAGGCCCCGCCCCTGGGCGGAGAAATGTCACTGGAGACTGACTTCTGTGTGGACAGATTTGTCTTGTTTTTGTTTGACTTCATTTACTGTCGTAATGGGCATGAATAGATTTTACATTAAGTGCAAAAAATGAGGAAGAGTAATGAGCAACGGGAGTGATCAGGAAGCAGAGACAAACAGCTTCACTTCTGCTGAAACATAAACACCAGAGACATCGGTACATCGGGGTTTCAAAATAAAATGACTACTACTGCAACCACTGTGTTGCAGTCATCCAGATAGAAGCTACTCTTTTATTTTGAAAAACTACCAGAAGTTGCTCTCTACATCCGTGTTGCTCTCATCACTGAGAGCGGCTACCGGCAAACTTCGTGGTTCCAACTTAACAAAAACAAAACAATGAAACATATTTAGAACGTTTCTCTGGGACAGAAAAGAACCAATAAGGAAACTGATTCGGGATCTTCGACTTCACAGAAAAAAAGCTGCTGTTTACAGACAAAACCGAGTCTTCATCGACAAAAACTGATTTAAGGAGACTTCTGTTCTCACGCAGCAGGAGCTGCTCTGTGTAATATGTGGTGACAGTCAACAGTGTTTCACAAACAAAGATAAGTTCAGCTGCAGAACATGCTGAACTACATGTTGCTGTGCATCACCTACACCAGCATGCTGCTCTGCAGGACAGGTAACAGCCCGGATTTAACACACCTGAAATCCAAGCATCAAGCTGTTAATGATGATTCACATTTAAATGAGAACATTTATACTTTACATCCAAGACCTTTTGGTAATTTCAGAAAAACTATTGATTCAAGTCTGGGGATCAAGCATTAAGGTGCAAAATTAAAATGTGCATAAAAAGAAATGAGAAGAAAAAAATTAAATAGAATAAAAATATATGACTGTTAAAAAAATCTAAATATATATGCTATGTATAGATAGACAGAAAAAACAAAACACCAGAAAACCAGTGAATAATTTATCTCCATCAATAAAGATATTATGAGATAAAATAAAGATATGATAATGTTTGTTATTTTATTTTTAAATTAGTCACTGAAGGGAACATCTGTGATGAAAGATGTCAGAGACGACCGGTAAAAGTGCTGCTCCATAAAGCAGAGACACGACGAGTAAAAGTTCCTCCCCAAACAGCAGAGAGACGACGGTAAGGCAAGACAAGGCAAGTTTATTTGTTGCACATTTCATGTACAGACAATTCAAAGTGCTTTACATAAAACATTAAAAGAAACAATCAAAAGAAATAGTAAAAATGAGATCATTAAAATAAAAATTAAAGAAAGTAAAACGATTTTAATTTAAAACAAGCATAGATAAACAGTGCGGACTTAAACTTTTGAATACATATTAATCAAATTGAGAACAGGTGAGTCTTTAACCTGGATTTAAATACACTGAGTGTTTCAGCAGATCTAATGTTTTCTGGAAGTCTGTTCCAGATCTGTGGTGCATAGAAGCTGAATGCAGCTTCTCCATGTTTAGTTCTGACTCTAGGAACTGATAAAAGACCGGATCCAGATGACCGGAGAGGTCTGGCTGGTACATACTGGGTCAGGAGGTCAGTCATGTATTTTGGTGCTAAACCATTCAAAGCTTTATAAACCAGTAACAGAACTTTAAAGTCTATCCTCTGACAGACAGGTAACCAGTGGTTGTTTATACCTTTTAGGCATTCTGGGTAATGTAGTTTGCTGAAATTTTTCCCACATTTCACTACAAAGATGCTCAAAATCAAAATCTGGCAGAAAATAAAAAAGTCAGCTGCAACAAAAACATGAATGCATGTGATTCATTAAAGGAAACATCAATCTGGAGGAACTCAAATAGAAACAAATGTAAAATTGAGAAACATTAATGTAAAGAAAAAAGTTTCAGCTACAAACTCAGAGGATGTGGAAACTTCAAGATCAAATAGATAAGAAATAGAAAAAAGTTTCTGTGTGTCAGTCTGTGTCTCTAAACTCTGGAACAGGTTCAGTACTGAACTCAAACAATGTCCAAAAATTCATAAACTCAAGAAAATGATCATTACAGTGATCAATATAGTTTCACAGTTGACATAACCTTTGAGGCAGGGATGTCAAACTCAATCGCACAGAGGGCCAAAATCCAAAACACAGCTTAGATCGCGGCCCGAACAGGATAAACATTTATTGAACACTAAAACTACTTTTTTAAAACTGTAACTTTTTAACATAATTATGAACTAGATATATATCATTATCTGCTAAAATGCTAGTGTGAATGCAGTAGCTGAATATGGCTGCTGAAGATGCTAGTGCTGATAGCGGAAGCTCAAGCGCCCTCTGCTGGCCAAACCGAATATTGACCAAAAACCCTTTTGCGACACACAATACATAGCAGTTTAGATAGGTATAACACTAATTATTTCACTAATGGTTTCAGAAGTTAACATTTCTATGGATGGAATGGGAGAACAAAACTATTCAAGCAGCAAACTAATCAAGAAGAAACTCTAATTAAACAATTAAAATGGATCATAAGAGAACAGATGATCTTAAAAAACAGAACATATCTGAACATATTGTGCTTTTTTTTTTCTTCAGGACCATTTTTAAATGATGAGGAAGAATAAGTCCTTTGAGGAGGTAATATTCCTGAGGAAATTTCACAAACCAAATCACTAAAAATAGAATGAAACATCTCCAGATATTGAAGTTTGACAAATGAACTTTTGATCCAAACTTTCATGGGATCATCAACTTCCAGTCTGATATCCAGTGGCGCTCGTTGTGCTGTTCCCAAGTTACTGCACAGCTGGATCAAAAATCCGGCTTAACTGATTCCATAAGTTCTGCTAAATATTTTACTTGTCGTAAAGTTTTCTTGTGATGATAAAAAAGGTTTAAGAAATAAACCTTAATGTGGTGTTGTCATAAAAAACAGAGATTCTGAAGATAATAATTATGAAGTCAATCCTGACGGCGTTCTTTGGAGTTTTTATAGGTGGGTTCCATTTAGCATTAAAAACAGCTACGAATAC
Source organism: Oryzias melastigma (assembly GCF_002922805.2). Lineage (NCBI taxonomy): Eukaryota > Metazoa > Chordata > Actinopteri > Beloniformes > Adrianichthyidae > Oryzias > Oryzias melastigma. The sequence continues at coordinate 1,394 of NW_023416900.1, read as the reverse complement.
TCCATTAAGAACTACATTTAATTAGAGAAAATATTTTATGAATAAAAAATTTAATGGAAAATATCAAGGAATTTTCAAATATTTTTTCACAGATAGATAGAGACAGACAGACAGACAGGCAGACAGACAGACAGACAGACAGGCGGTCGCTTTTTTTAAGTCCTTTTAGTTCGTACCAACCCCTCCAACACACCACAGCATAAAACAAAGCACTGAAAACAATGGACTCAGAAAACATAGAAAGGAGTTTAGAGCAGATGTTAAACGAGGAGAGTCTTTTTAAGAAGTATAGCCTGCTCTGCCCCTTCCTGTAGATGTAGTCCATGTTTACTGACAAGTTCAGGCTCTTGTCCAGCAGGATTCCCAGGTATTTGTCCACTACCTCCACCTCTGCTCCCTCAATGATGATAGGCTGAACCGCAGGAGGTGCTCCACGAAAGTCCAGCACCATCTCCTTGGTCTTGGTGGTGTTCAGGTGGAGGCAGTTTCTTTGTGCACAAAGTCCTCCACCAGCTGCCTGTACTCAAGTTCACGCCAAAGGACAGGAGTTTCTGCTGTAGAAAGAGGGGCTGGATGGTATTAAAAGCGGTGGAAAAGTAAAAAAAAGAAAAAAGCATTCTGACAGCACAGCCCTCCGTGTCCAGGTAAAAGAGAGCACTGTGTACAAAAGTGAAGTTCCTTCCAAAGTGTCATTATTTTCCTTGAGGAGGACACATAGATCTGTTTTAGAGACGTTGATGTTTATCCTGAAGGTTTTTCTTTGCTAACATCTTATTCTATGTTTACTTATATTTTACAATCAAACTTAATGAGAGCTTCAGTCCAGTTGTACAAAATCCAACACTAGTGTGAGAGTCTACAAAAGTATCTAAATTTACAAAATGCATTTAGACAATCCAGGGTTTATCTCCATTTTTTGTTAAAAATATAAGAAAAGTGGAAAAATTACATTTGAAACAAATGAAAAATAAAAAAAATAATTGTAAGAGACATAAAAAATGCAGGAGCTCAGAAACAGAGGGAGATTTTGTGGGAAATGTTTATTATTATTTCACATTTGAAAAACAATGAGAGGATCAGCCCCTTGAGATGACACATCTCGTTTCCGAGGGTTTCCTCTTTAAACAGATAACTCAAATGAAGAGTATAGTGTACTCAACAAAATAAAAATGCAATTAAGATCCAAAAAGTAAATAGCCAACAAGAATAAATCCACAAACTGTTGGTATAAGTAGACATTTGGTTTTTCTGTCATTTGACAATAATTCACTAAAAGATGAACAGAAGAAGATAAACTCTGAAAGAGATCAAACATGAAAACAAAAACAGATTATAAAAAAAGTTGCTAAAATTATTTACAAATCATCTTCTTGAAGGTTTTAGGAGGTTTTTTG
>NW_023416899.1:485977-489478 GCF_002922805.2 Oryzias melastigma | reverse complement strand
GCTTTGATCACCTGCAGTCGTTCAGGTACATGTTACACCTCCCCCCGCGTCAGGAGCCGCTTCTGGAGACACTTTAGGAGGCGCTTCCGAAACCGCTTCCGGAGCCGCTTCAGGAGCATCCATCAGCTCCTGAGCTCCTCCTTCAGGGTTCCTCACCTGGACCGGGACAGGAACCGTTTCTGGCGTTCAGGTTCTAAGCAACTCAACAGTTTCTTCTCAACCTCCAGAGCAGCAGCGTCTGACCCGTTTGATCAGTTCAGCCTCGTTACCATGTGAATACTAAACTGGATCAGCAGCAGACTAAACCAGAGCCTGAGGATCCTCCTCTGCCCCGCCACATTAAAAGCTGGTTGAAGACAGACTTTTATTTTGTTCTCCTCCACTGGAGAACTTTCATAACGCCGTTTCATTTTCTTCTGCTGTGAATTCAATTTTCCGCAGAGCTGAGAGCAAATCAGAGCGGAGATCAAAAACACTGAACTGCAGCGGGAGACCCCAGAACGCCTCTGTGCCAGAATCTGTGTGTATCTTTGTGTTGGTGTGTCTTTGTGTGTGCGTCTGATTATTTAGAATTATTATTTTTTTTTAGATTTTTTTTAATCATTCATTCATGATAATAAATGTAGACTGTTTTGACGAGATATATGTTTAACTTGACCAAATTGATTAATGATGTTTCCCACTTATATAAAACATGTACACTAGATTGTGGAGGGACTGTACATCAATACAGACTCATTTTTGATGCTAGTGTGCCGTGGGATTTTTTTTTTGCATGTCATATACAATGTTGTCAGTGGGTATGCCCCACAGGTAGGATGTGAGCTGGAAGAGAAGGAGNATTGATTAATGATAATAAATGTGGACTGTTTTGACGAGATATATGTTTAACTTGACCAAATTGATTAATGATGTTTCCCACTTATATCAAACATGTACACTAGGTTGTGGAGGGACTGTACATCAATACAGACTCATTTTTTGACCTTTTTGATGCTAGTGTGCCGTGGGATTTTTTTCATGGAAAAAGTGTACCTTGGCTCAAAAAGGTTGAAAACACTGATCTAACCCACAGAACGGTTCAGCAGCTTTAACCTGCTGCACACCGACACCCTAACAAGAACTCTCATCACTCTGACCTGCGTCTATGTTCTCTAAACCACAGAACGGTTCAGCAGCTTTAACCCTTTGATGTCCATAGATGCAGATGTGCATCAAACCTCTTCATCTCCAAGGAGACCTTCTGATGAGCAGCTGGAACTGCAGGATCTGTTGGTTTCAATCTTTAGTTTTATCTGAGAAAAAAACTGCCTTAAATTCTCCAATGAATCTGTTTCTTTAAAATATATAAACGTATCTAGAAACACTAAACTGGGCCTGAACTCGTTGGAATGATCTGGATTGAATCTGTTCTAAACAAACTATAACTTTTAGATTTTTGATGTTCCCTGTAACATTCGTGTTAGTCGACCTCATTTATCTGAATGTTGATCTTTACTCTCCTAAAGTTTTACTTTAAACACAAGAAATGATGAACATCAAGACATCCCCATGGAGACATGTTCCCCTGACTGAATCTTTAGAAATTCCTCATTGATCTAAGTTTCACCTCTAGGTGGCGTCCTGCATTAAGTGCATTTACCACTCCGAACGTTCTGTTCTCTCAGTGGTTTACTGTACAGTAAAATGGAGTCATTGTTCTAAAGCGCAGAACTGTTGTCATGAGGAGTCCAAGCCGGGTCTCACTGGGCCAGTCCAAATCCAGAGGGTCGAGTCAGGAAGGGCATCCGGGGTTTAATCTTTGACAAATTGAATATGTGGATCAGATCTATGATATCCATATGGATCAGTCAAAACCACGACCTCCATCAGTGCTGTTCACCAACAGGATGCTGGAGGAAACTGGACCACTGTTGGTGGAAGGAGGAGAAGAAGAAGGAGGGTTCATAGGAAGAGAGAGAAGAGGAACATCATGAGTGTTGGACTGAGAGTAGAAGTGATGGAACAACGACAGGAAAGGGTAGAGAGTCAGAGGAGGTCAGAGGAGGTCAGAGGAGGTCAGAGGAGGTCAGAGGTCAGAGGAGGTCAGAGGAGGTCAGAGGAGGTCAGAGGTCAGAGGAGAAAGGTAGACATACTGTGTGTCCAGGAGACCAGGTGNTTTACAGTCTCTCCTGCAAGCTTACAGCCCTTAATTTCCCCAACAAAAATGGCGAGGAACATTGGAGCTATATCCAGCCCTACCGTTTAGATCCAGATTCCAGCTCAGACGAGGAAAACAAAGACGTTCATGGATCTATTTGTCTGCAAGTGGATGCATCAGAATGGAGCAGAGGAGGAAGCTTGTGACCTGCTGATTGTAGTTTCGACATTACAGCTTCAAGCTTTTTCCAACAGCATTATTTCATCTGATTCCGATTTACAATGATTCAAATAAATAAAGAAATACCTAGAAATTTAATTTCAAGCTTAATTCCTTTAACACCCAAATATGACTTTTTGTGACTATCCAAGAGCCCAGACAACCCAAAAACCTGCAGTACCTGTACGGGTCCACCCCCACATGGATACATGTGATTAAGGGATTAAGGATTGACCTTATGACCTGGTTATTAGAAATCTAACAAATGCATCGAATATTTATGTATTTTTGTGTGGGTTGGTGTGGGGTATGTTCCATGATTTATTTCTTGCTCTTCAAACATAATGATTAACCCTTTCGCTCTCTTTGGGGTCCAGATGACCCCACTTTTAATGTAAACAAGCTAAGGAGATAGCACCCTTGAAAATGTGCATTCATCCACATAGAATAGAATAGAAATAGAATAGAATAGAAAAGCTTTATTAATCCCGAAGGAAATTTAAAAGCGGCCAGCTGCTTTTACAATCACAGACATAAAACCCTAAAAACACTTAAATTTAAATATAAAGAATCAGTAAAATATTCCTAATTAAAACATATTACAATAAAATCCATAAAACATTCAGATTAAAAATTCACTAAAATCCTCTTGTGCTGTTCAGTCAGGGAGTTGTACTGTCTTATTGCACGAGGGACAAAAGACCTGCTTAGACCTGCATAAACATGAGTCGGAACTCCACTGTGACCAGGTTTTGATTTTGATATTAATTGATTTAGGGTGTTGTAAATTCCACACAGTTTTACTTATTTTTGTTTAGGCACTTTAGTGGACAGCCAGGGGTCCTACGTGAATGAATGGATGCGCAGAGCACATGCGTGGAGAGAGAGAGAGAGAAAAAGCTAGCTGTAGGTGCACTTTTGGCTCTGTAGTGTTGAAAAATAGCAAAAAAAACGGTTAAAACTGCTCCTCTTGTTCTGTGCTCTTTGATCGGAGTCCTGTCGCGGATGTAGAAGTCCCAGTCCGAGGAAACGGTCCTCCCCTTTCCCAACATAGGGGTTAAAGGTTCTTTTACATTACACTGAATAAAACTCAACAGCTACACAAACACAACACATTTCAATTTAATTCAGTGTCCTATATG
>NW_023416899.1:484246-485627 GCF_002922805.2 Oryzias melastigma | reverse complement strand
GTTAATCATTTTTTAGATTGATCAGGTTTCACTGCTCTGTTGAGTCCTTCTAATACATTTGATTTGCTGAACTGTTTCTATATATTGATGGTATTTTAATCATATTTAAGCCTAAAGTGTTTTGTTGGTTTAGGATTAATGCTGCTTTTTATTTTGTTCTAAACAAAGTCGACATCGCAGGTCTCACTTTCACCATGTTGACAAATCTTTTCCTTTTCTAAGTTGAAGAAATGTCCTGTCCAAACTTCCTGTCAGACAAATCAGCAGAACGACGGACAGATGATCCTCCTGATAAATGGAAGGACAGAGTTCAGCGCTCGCTCTCTTCTTTGGGGTCTCGTCCGTGATCTAGATCCTCTTTCTGCTCCAGGATCTCCTCGGTGGTTCTGACTGAACCCACAGACGCCTGACTTTCCTCTCAGACCTGGTTGGGTTTCTTCTCTGCGATGCAAAACTTGAAAACAAACTTGAAGGTTTTGATTAAAAGCGGGCTGACGGGCTCCAGCCGGAACCATCTGCTGCCAGTCGACTGCCTGCTGGACCGACCGAGGCTGCGGATCGTTCAGATCTCCATCCCTCTGCTTCCTCACTGCCGTTTCTGCTTTTGGCTTCATTCCTTTCATCTGGGGTCGTCCTGCAGCAGGAGAACTTGTGTTTTCTTTCCAACTCCTCCGTTACACGTTTTAAAGCTCACTCTCTCTGTGCGCCCTGCAGGTGGACCGGACCGAAACCATCCGCAGCTGCGTCAACCCCACCTACTCCAAGGTCTTCACGCTGGACTTTTACTTTGAAGAGGTGCAGCGGCTGCGTTTTGAGCTCTTCGACATCAACAGCAGTCACAACGGGCTGAAGGAGGCTGACTTCCTGGGATCTGTGGAGTGCACGCTGGGACAGGTGAGTCCCCGCCTCCAGACAGGAGGCAGATCCTCCCCATGGTCCTTCAGCCGCCTCTCATGACAGTTCAGATGTATAGTACGAGTCTGCATCTGTTTCATAGAGGATCTTTGTAGAAACAACCCCTCAGAAAGAACAGATTTCCTTCAGGAAATGATCTCTATGGGGGGAGGGGGGAGGGGGGGCTGTAAAAGTTCATCTCAGTTCTCCTGATGCATCTCTGTTGCCTTCAAACCAGCAACCTCCTCTGTTGCCATGGTTACTCAAACGGTCTGTCTGTCTGCTTTGATCACCTGCAGTCGTTCAGGTACATGTTACACCTCCCCCTCTCTGCACCTGAAAACGTCAAAGAGCGTCTGACGAAGGATGACTGAAGGAAAGGTGGAAACAGGAGCAGCTTCCGAAGCCACTTCAGGAGCCGCTTCCGAAACCGCTTCAGGAGCCGCTTCAGGAGCTGCTTCAGGAGCCGCTTCTGAAACCGCTTCAG
>NW_023416899.1:474627-483590 GCF_002922805.2 Oryzias melastigma | reverse complement strand
GTTGATAAGGAGACTTGGTGGTGGAATGAGGAGGTGCAGGAGTGTATACGGAGTAAGAGACTAGCTAAGAAGAAGTGGGACACAGAGGGAGGAGACAGGAGGACAGGAAGGTGCAGCGTGAGATGCTGTAGTCCCGCCTCCATGTTTCCCTTGGGACGTTCAAAGATAACAGAGCATCTCCTCCTCAGGTCAGACTCAGTTTTACCCTCTGAAAGTCTTTCCTGGAACTCCAGATTTCTACAGAATACATTGGACGGGTCAGAACCGTTCTCAGTGAAGTTCTGGAGCTGCAGACGTTTGTTCAGCAGCTTCGTCTGTGTTTGCAGATCATCTCGCAGAGGAAACTGTCCAAAGCTCTGCTCCGGCCCGGGGGGACGGTGGGGAAGGCCATCATCACGGTGAGTCGGACACAGCAGCTTCTCCTCCTGCAGGGGCTCGGATCTCCTCAGCTGGACAGAACCGGTCCAGGCCCTTCTGCTCCTCTGAGGGATGAACCTCCATCTGCTGCTCGCTCACAGGCTCACAGCTGCAGGAAATCCCTGAGCTCGTGTTCCTGTCCAGCTCTCTGCACTCAGAGGCTTCTCAGGGATTTATTCTGAAAGGATAACGGAGCAGGAAGCAGCTGTTTTTAAAGAAATCGCTTTTTTCTTCACTTATATTCCACTTTATTTAGTCTGTTTCTTGGTTTCATTCTTCCTTTTTTTGCAGACATCTCATGTTTAGTATTTTTTCTGTCTTTCTTATTGTTTCAGTTTCTTCACTTAATCTCTTCTTTAGTTTTTCCGTCTCAGTGCAGGTCTTTCTTCAGCTGCTCTTTTTCAATAGATTTTTCTGCATCTTCCTGCAGATTAAACATTTTATTGGTTTATTTCAAACAATAAAACAAAAGTAAATAGAAGTAAATAGATTTATCAAATCCATTTAAGACACAAAGTCATAAAATGATTTGAAAATAAAGAAAACACAGAAGAAGGAGATGCTGTTTCTTCACTTTCTGATGGCTCGTCATCACAAGTCAGACTGTTCTGGAGTCTGATCTGCATGAATATCCAGATTCTTCCTTCTGATCTACTGATGATCCTCCAGGATCTGCTCTAAATGGTAGAGAACTGCTGCATCTGTAGACTAAAACCCTTCCATGTGGAGCCCGCAGACGCAGACCCACATCTGCACCTGCCGGGTTTCAGGTGAACTCCGCTGTGATTCTGATCAGGGATCGTTACACCTGAACCACTCTAAGTCCACTGTTTGTCCCGGTACCGAGCAGAACTCTGTCAACCTGAATCCTCAAAGCAGGTGCATGTTAGCAGAACTCCCACAATGCAACAGTAGAAAGTGTCCTCTTTTATGTAAGACGGTCGGTAGAGTCTTAACCACACCTGAGGTCTGTGGTCACAGTCATCGTTTGCTCATTTGCTTGTGATGAGAGAATCAGAATCCGACCCAGAAGCGTTCCGGACAGAAGATTCGTCTAAGAATCTGTTTTAACACAAAAACCTGTTTCTGCAGCCGGAAACTCTACAAATGTACGTTTAAATCAAAGCAGACTGACCACAGCAGAACACGGAGGAGAAAACCTTTACTGACCGGAGTCAGAAGGTTCTGTCCTTGATGGAGCCCGGGGTCAACGAGGTCAAACCAAACGTCTCGCCTGTGGTTTTGGCACCACAGTTCTAAGTAGGAACCGTCATGATTTTTGTGGTTCTACTGAAACCGAAAGGAGCTGCGGCATTTCAGTTTTAGTTTGAGTGACGGTGTGTTTGTCTTTGGACATGTCAGCCACTTCTACTCTGGTCAGTACTTTGAAGTTCTGGACCAGAGGTCAGCAACCTGCGGCTCCAGAGCCACATGTGGCTCTTTTATCTCCCCGTGGTGGCTCTCTGGCTGAAGAAAAATTAAATAGTAATAAAAAAAAAAAAAAATTGAGATTAGTTATTATTTCAGCAACATGCTAACGTTTTTGGCTAATATGTTATCTACTGGGGTTTTTAGGCTAATTTAGAGTTTAGCTTCTATTTTAGCAACAAACATTTTTGACTAATTTAGTTTACTGAGGAATTGTAGGCTATTGCCATAGACATAATTCAAATGTATTAACAAACAAAACAAAAGAAGATCATGAATGTAAATCCAAATTTCTTAAATTCTAAAGTCAATCTCTGCGGCTCCTTCTAGGTTTATATCTCTAGAAAACGAGCCCAGGTGGCTCTTTTACTGCTAAAGGTTGCCGACTCCTGCTCTAGACAATCCTTCTGCCTTTCCTGCAATAGTGGGCGGGGTCACACAAGACCGCTGACAGGGCGAACACGAAGACCTGCAGCGCTGGAATGTCCGGCTGCATCTCACAGCAGATCACAGAAGTTTGACAGGTCGTCTATGACCGGATATTCCCTGAAGGTCACCTGTGTGTCCTGAACAGGTTTGACCATTTTTCACCTGCAGACGCTCGTATCCACCTGTGAGGTCAGTTCCGACTGAAGCTAGAACTTTGTTCTGGTTTCCACTTCATGCTGTAACTGGATCAGATGGAGCCGAATCCTCTCAGACAAACCATCACATTACTGAGGAGGAGGGGGACTTTAGGCTCCGCCTCTCTGGTTTTATCATCAGCCCTCTGACCTTCACGGAGCGGGAACACCTTCAGGTGAACAGACGACCTGCAGCCGTCCTTCAAAGGCTCCTTCAGCCTCTGGTGGTCCAGCAGGACGTGAATATTCAGCCTCTGTTGTTGAGTTAATGATGCATCTCTGCTTCATAATGAGCCTCGAATGTTTGCAGATCACAGCCGAGGAGCTGACGGGCAACGACGACTACATCGAGCTCTCCTTCAGCGCCAGGAAGCTGGACGACAAGGTACTGCTGGGCCCGTCTGGACCCAGAACCCGGCAGAACACCCAGAGCCCGCAGAACACTCAGAACCCGGCAGAACACCAGGAACCCGGCAGAACACCCAGAACCCGCAGAACACCCAGATCCCAGCAGAACACGCAGAACTCAGCAGAACACTCAGAACCCATTAGAACACCCAGTACCCAGCAGAACACTCAGAACCTGGCAGAACACGCAGAACACCCAGAACCCATCAGAACACCCAGAACTCAGCAGAACACTCAGAACCCGGCAGAACACCCAGTACCCAACAGAACACGCAGAACTCAGCAGAACACTCAGAACCCAGCAGAACACTCAGAACCCATCAAAACACAGAGAACACGGCAGAACACGCAGAACCCGGCAGAACACGCAGAATTCAGCAGAACACCCAGAACCCATCAGAACACCCAGTACCCAGCAGAACACCCAGAACCCATCAGAACACCCAGTACCCAGCAGAACACCCAGAACCCATCAGAACACCCAGATCCCAGCAGAACACGCAGAACCCGGCAGAACTGGACCTGCTCCTGACAGGCATCATTTCACTGACAGACGTGTTTTAGAGAATTGAAATCTATCGATAATTTGATTAGTTCCATCGTTCCTTTTGCTTCTCAGAACAGAAACGCTGCTCTTTTCTGATCCAGTCCTCCAGGTTCTTTAGTGTCTTCTCAAGTTCATCAGAACTCAGATTCAGCAGTTTCTCCTGAAGGAGGAAGAATCCAAAGAGCAGCTTCCTCTGACCTCAGAACAGACGGGCCTGAACCCAAACGGTCATCACGTACGAGGAACCTCAGCTGCAGCCGTTTGATCCCAGAAGAACAAAGATCAAGAAAATATGCAAACAGATGAACTTTAGGATCTTTCTTCTGTAGCGTGAAAGGAGTGAATATGAAGTATTCAATCCCAAAGTTGGTTGAAAAATATTAATTTTATTAAACAGAAATTTAATAAAATTATCCTGGGGCACCACCTTCATAATGAAGGAAAATATTACTCATTAGTGATCAGCCGCTACTTCTAATCAATAAAGTAATCAATGAATCAGTCTCTCAGCTTTAGGTCGTTCGTACCACGAAGAAGAAACAATGAAGATCTGGAGATCTGGTCTGTTCGATCCGTCCAGGAAGGGTGGTTGATCCCATCACTGGCTGGATGCTTCAGGAAGACCGTGGAGGCGAGATCTGCAGCCAGGTGTAGAAGGAAAGGGAACCTGCAGTTCTGCTGGTTCTGCTGGTTCTGGTCCGTTCAGTCACTTAGCTTCTGGGGTGGTCGAACGATTTCTCTATTCCGTTTTGTGACCAAAAAGTATAAGTCGCACAGCTGTCCAGACAATGAAACTTATCGAATGTTCTAGCATTAAAAATCAGTTTCAAATAAAAGCATCAAAAATGGTAAAAAGTTGGAATCAGTCTATGAAATAAACGGGAGACAAAAAGGTTGAAAAGGAAGAAACCGCGCGAGAAAAACGTGATCTTAAGACTAGAAGAACTTAGATGTTCCTGTTCTGGCTTCTGGCTTCTTGGCTGGTTAGGCTTGTGGCTTGTTGAGCGCTGCTCGGGCCTGTGCGCCAGTGTTTTCAAACTGGGAGGCAGGGCCAGAATCGCCCAATCCGTGGGGATTTGAGGCGTTTCACGATTGGAGGTAATTTGCATGTCCCAATGAGCTCTGTCTATGCAAATATCAGGGGCGTAACTTTATTCTGGTCTCTGGGTGTGTCCTTAGTCCTGAATTAACAATAAAAAGGGGTTTCTATCAAACAAAGTTATCAAAAAGTTTGTAAAACTCTATATGTGTGTGTGGATCCTGTATGTGGCAAAATAAAACACTTCCCAAAGTCCACATAACTTTTGTTATGAAAAATCCAAACATTTAAATACAATCAAAACTAAAGAGCTAAAGGAATAAAAACCCGTTCAAACTGAGATGTTTTACATTTTCCTTCACTAACTGAGAGGTGGTGGTGGGGTGTTCCCGGCATGTTCTCATCTGAGCTTCAGGAGAACGCCACTGAAACCAGCACAGAACCTCCAGGTCCAGATAAACTGAGAGCAGAGGAGATGCTGCACCGTGGTAACCATGGCAACCACACTCCAGTCCAACTCCTGCACTTGAAATGAGCTCATCCATTGGACGAAAGTGTGAGATTTGTGCTATCTTTGTTCTGCTGGGGATCAAATATTGGCGAGAAAAACGTTTTTTGTTTCATAACAAAAAAACCTTCAGCAGACGTTTGTCCTCCAATCATCTCTGAGATGTTTGGTGGACGGCGGTGCCGATCCCACAGATCAGCTCCAGCAGAAGACAGGAGGTTCTGTTTCTGGTCGTCCTCCAGAGAAAGACGTGTGCACGAGTCTTCCTCCCTGATCTGTCCTGCAGGAACCTGATCAGAACCTGGTCAGAACCTGATCAGAACCTGATCAGATCTTCTCTGTTGTGTTTGTTAGGACTTCTTCAGCAAATCCGACCCGTTCCTGGAGATCTACAGGGTGAACGATGACGCCACCATGCAGCTGGTCTACAGAACCGAGGTACGAACCCGTCTGACGGTTCTTCATGTGAGCATGAGGGTCAGGCAGGACGGAGTCTGAGGAAGCAGCTGATGGTCAGCAGGAGAAACTCGGAAAAGCTTCAACTTCCTGTTCAGCTGAAGTGATTCAGGACTTTGTAGATCAGTCTGAGGAACAGGAGGGAGGTTCTTCAGGCCCAGACCAGAACGGGTCCAGATCCTGGTTCAGAGGCTCAGAACCTGATCCTGTACAGATCTGGTTTGATGGCAGAAGATGCAGACTCTCCAGGGCTAAAAACATTTCAGTGTGAAACCACAACAGGAGTCAAACTGCAGACACACGTTTAGATCAACAGTGGCTTCCCGCTCCACCACATGCCCCTCATACATTTACTGCTTGCTGATAAACCAATGAGAGCAGACTCACTCAGGTCAGAATCACAGAAAAGTGAGGCTGCAGAAGAACGCTGAGAGCGTCCTGGAGGAGACCTCTGGGAATCGGAGCAGATGAATCCTGCAGCAGTCTGTCCCTGACGGGCTTTGGTTAGAGTCCAGTCACAGCTGAGGGGTCAGAGCGGGAGGGCAGGGAATGAAGGCGGCGGCGTGACCTCTGACCGTGATCAGGTCTGACCCCGCCCTGGTCTGACCCTGTCTTGACCTCTGACCCCAACCAGGTCTGACCCCGTCTTGACCTCTGACCCTGCTCAAGTCTGACCCGGGTGTGACCTCTGACCCTGATGAGGTCTGACCCTGCCCTGGTCTGACCCTGTCTTGACCTCTGACCCCAACCAGGTCTGTCCCCGGCGTGACGTCAGACCCCGCTCAGGTCTGACCCCGTCTTGACCTCTGACCCCGCCCAGGTCTGACCCCGTCTTGACCTCTGACCCCAACCAGGTCTGACCCCATCTTGACCTCTGACCCCAACCAGGTCTAACCCCGCTCAGGTCTGTCCCCGTCTTGACCTCTGACCCTGCTCAGGTCTGACCCGGGCGTGACCTCTGACCCTGATGAGGTCTGACCCCGGCCTGGTCTGACCTTGTCTTGACCTCTGACCCCAACCAGGTCTGACCCCGGCGTGACGTCAGACCCCGCCCAGGTCTGACCCCGTCTTCAATTCAATTCAATTCAATTCAATTTTATTTATATAGCCCAAAATCACAAAGAGATTTGCCTCATTGGGCTTCAAAATATAAACAATTGTTAAAAACTAAGACTACATAAACTGGTTATCCCTGCCCTTAGACCCTCCCTCCCTTTAAGGAGAAACTCCTAAAAAACCTGAGTTAGGAAAAAAGAAGAAACCTTAGGGATTCCCACATGAAGGAGAGATCCTATCCCAGGACGGACAGGAGATACCAGAACAGTTAAAGAAAGATTAGCTTCTACAACTACGAATCTAAGAGTTCATTCAGATAAAGCTGAGGGATGAGTGATGATGAAGTCCATAGTCAAGATGAAGCAGAAGTGCAGTCCACGACCAGGAGGAAAGATGACCTCTGACCCCGCCCAGGTCTGACCCCGTCTTGACCTCTGACCCCAACCAGGTCTAACCCCGCTCAGGTCTGTTCCCGTCTTGACCTCTGACCTCGCCTAGGTCTGTCCCCGTCTTGACCTCTGACCCCGCTCAGGTCTAACCCCAGCGTGACCTCTGACCCCGCCCAGGTCTGACCCCGTCTTGACCTTTGACCCTCCCCCTCTGTCCTCAGACCGTCATGAACAACCTCAACCCCGTCTGGAAGACCTTCAAAGTGTCCCTGAACTCGCTGTGCAGCGGAGACCACGACCGCAAGCTGCAGGTACACACACACGAACACACAAGAATCAGGGGCGGGGCTACTCAACTCAGCTCTGAAAGCCACACCCACTCAGAGGAGATTTTGGAAGCAGAGGCTTCAGATCCAGATGAAAATGGCTTTTTAAGACATGTAGGTCGTAGGATTTTGGTTAAAACTTCATAATCACAATAAAACATTACTGGGAAGGTTTTTCAAAATAAAACATTTTCATGAGGGGCCTGTAAGGGGTATCTCATCTGTATAGTGAGTGCAGGGTGATGGACACAGCCTCTGTTTGGGGGATAAAGGTTTAGGGGTGGAGAGGAATCTGGATTCAGACTTACACAAATATAAACACAAACTTTTTCAATGGTTTACATGTGAAACTTCCTGCATCGACAGAACTCAGTTTAGTTTTACAAAACAGTTTAGAACAAAACGAAAACAGGCTAAGCTAATGGAAGCTAAACTTAGCAGAGATGAACTGTAATTCCAGTAAATACATTCCTAATATTCATGGATTCCAGCTGTTGTTTTAGGGGATAACCCAATCCTTAAACCAACATCCGGATCCGTCTGGTTCAAACTGGATCTTTAGAATCCCAGATAAAGACAGAAACATGTCAGAAGGTTCCAGAAACTCTCCTCTGCTCCTGCAGTCGTCCAGCGTCAGCATCATCCGTCCGCCGGTGATTAATGCTGCGGGTGTTGTGAAGCTGGCAGTTTTCAATCAGTTCGGGTCGGAGCCCCCGTCTGCGGCTCAGGGAGGAGGTCAGAGGGTCATTGATCGATGTGGAAATGATCACAGCGGGACAGGAAGAGGAGCGGAGGTTAAACAGGAGGCGAGGAAACGAGGAGTTTGGAGGGAATGGAGACGAGGGTTTGGTCCAGACGACCATCGGATCATATTAATGCTGCCTGACAGACGGCAGTGCGGTAAACGGACGCTCCTGATGCCTGTATGTAACGGGATAAGACGGCGCTTTGAACGGGCTGGAACGCCGTTTTGGACGTGCAGTTTTTATGCTTTAAACTCTGATTTTTACACCCGTCTACTGAAACTTCAGACTCTGACAGCAAAGACTAAACAGACATTCTCTGACCGTAATGATCTCAGTTCTCAGAGTCAGTGAACGCACCGGGACTGAAGTCATCGCCATCGATTTTGATTGGTCCTCGTGTTAGCCCCGCCCCAACACGCCACAACCCGGCCAAAAGTTTTAAACTGAAATGTTCAGATTTGAAAACGATAAAAGAAGAGTTTAAAGGAAAAAAAGATTTGAAATGGAAATTTTGAGTTTTGCAACCTAAAAATAATTCAGTTTATTTTAGAATAGCAAAAAAGTTTTGGACATTTTACACCAATATTTTTTTAAATGTTTTATTTGAGTTTTAAATATTTATGGCCCTGATTTGGCTCCAAACACTTCAGTCAAAGATTTGTTATTGGGGGGGGGGGGACTGGATTTCCAGTCTGGAAGTTTCTAGTCTTTGACATGTTTAGAGATTGCTTGATGTGCAAGTCCAGTTAGACATTTCAAAAGAGAAATGTAAAATCTTGTATTAACCTGAAATATGACGGTGATGAAAATAAATATTTCTTATTTAGAAGTTTTAATCCCCGGTTGAGCCTCTCACTGGGTCTTCAGGTCCTCAGAAACCAAACCGTGGAGCAATGAGACAAATGGGATGCAGCTGATGAGTTTTTGTGCACGTCTGAGTTCTGCTGTGAGGTGAATGATGGCGTGCACACAAACATCATGAATGTCAGAGTAGAATTTGAACCGTTTGGATGGGAGGAA
>NW_023416899.1:469794-471831 GCF_002922805.2 Oryzias melastigma | reverse complement strand
GATGGATGATGGATGATGGATGGATGGATGATGGATGATGATGGATGGATGGATGATGGATGGATGATGATGGATGGATGATGGATGGATGGATGGATGGATGGATGTTTTCAGTCATTTTTTGCTCTTTCTCTTCTATTTCACTAATGATTTTAAAACATTTACAATAATTTAGTTTAACGTAAACAGAAATAATCACAAACCACATTTTCTTTTAGGTCTGATGTTTTTTGGGGCTACAGAGATTCTTAGATCAGCTCAGAGTTTCTGGTTGGTTCTCCTCAGTCGGTTCTGATGTGACCCGACCATCATTCTCCCTAAACGGATCAGACAAACGTTCTGAGGAAAACGGAAGGAAGATCTCTGCCTGCATGTGGGAACCGCTGTGTTCAGATTCCCATCAGCCAGAGGCCGTTCCAGCGTGACACGTTTGTCCTCACACACACAACAGTAACATGCACACACGTGCACGCCCACACACACACTACAGGGGCTCTGGCAGAGTCCAGAATAAAATCATGGAAACATGAACCCAGCAGACTGGAGTCACTTTGTGAGTTTCTGACTGAGTTCCTCTTCACCTCCTTCCATTCATTTTTCATGAAGTGAGCCCGGTTGGAATCCCGCCGGTCCTGGTTCTGCGGCTCTGATCCGTCCTGCAGGTCTGGGGGTTTCCTGCAGCTTCTGCCGTTCATGTCCATCAGGAGCGTTTCATTAAAACTTGTAAGAGTTTCAGGAGGACTGAAAGTTAACTGATGAATAATGGAGTAACACTCCTGACTGATGCTGTTAACGGGGCTTTTATTGTGAAGGGTTCTCTGAAATGACTGCTTTTATTTACTTTATTTACTATTCAATAAAATAAACTTTGATCACAAATTCATTCCATTTAAAAAATGACTTTTCATTTGCAAACTCTCAACATGTGATTAACTGAATTATTCATCAGCTTCATTTAGTTTTCTGAACATTTTCAGTTAATGCAGAAAATCTAAACACAAAACATAAATTGACTTTGATCTGAATGTTTTCATGTTCTGATCAGTTTATATGTAAACAGGACTCATGTGTCCCCCCCCCCACAGTGCACGGTCTGGGACTGGGACTCCAACGGGAAGCACGACTACATCGGAGAGTTCGAAGCTTCGTTCAAAGAGATGAAGGGAGCCATCGACGGACGACAGGTGAGCCCCCCCGCTCCCAGCTGATCTCCTGCAGGTACCAGCCCCCCCCCTGCACAATCAATTTCATGGCTGAGTGAGTGTCAGGCTGAGCGACAGCACGACCCCCCCCCCCCGACATGGAGGACAGCCCAGCAGGACCTGACACGGAGAGCCGAGCTGACAGCCGCTCCATCCTGCTGCGGCGCCGAGTTTCAGGAGGGAAGACAGTCACTTCATTTACTGAGGACGGATGTTCCTGTAAAATCACCTGGGGGGCACAAACAGGTGTGGGGGGTCGTTTCCTGCCTAAATGAATGTGAACATTCAAGGAAGCGGCTGCAGAGCTAATGGTCACATGACCCTCGGATCAGAACCATGCTAGACCAAACCCACATGACTATACCCCCACTACCGTGCAGCACAGCTCCTCTGAAGTGACCCTCCTGACCTCCTCCTGCTGAGCAGAGAACACACGTCCAGCGTCTCAGTGACGATGGGATTGTTTTTAACAATTTCCTCTGATGAAGTCTTCTGTCCTGCTGCTGCGCTGTGAAGGTGTGAAAGTGTGAAGGTGTGAAGGTGTGAGGGTGTAAAGGTGTGAAATTGTGAAGGTGTGAAGGTGTGAAAGTGTGAAGGTGTGAAAGTGTGATAGTGTGATAGTGTGATAGTGTGAAGGTGTGAAAATGAGAAAGTGTGAAGGTGTGAAAGTGTGAAGATGTGAAAGTGTGAAAGTGTGAAAGTGTGAAGGTGTGAAAATGAGAAAGTGTGAAGGTGTGAAAGTGTGAAGATGTGAAAGTGTGAAGGTGTGAAGGTATGAAGGTGTGAAGGTGTGAAAGTATGAAAGTGTGAAAGTGTGAAGGAGTGAAGGTGTGAA
>NW_023416899.1:467430-469781 GCF_002922805.2 Oryzias melastigma | reverse complement strand
GGTGTGAAGGAGTGAAAGTGTGAAAGTGTGAAGGAGTGAAGGTGTGAAGGTGTGAAAGTGTGAAGGTGTGAATATGTGAAAGTGTGAAAGTGTGAAGGAGTAAAAGTATGAAAGTGTGAAGGTGTGAAGGGGTGAAAGTGTGAAATTGTGAAGGTGTGAAAATAAGAAAGTGTAAAGGTTTGAAAGTGTGAAGGTGTGAAAGTGTGAATATGTGAAAGTGTGAAGGTGTGAAGGTGTGAAAGTGTGAAAGTGTGAAGGTGTGAAAATGAGAAAGTGTGAAGGTGTGAAGGTGTGAATATGTGAAGGTGTGAAGGCGTGTCCTCACCTGTGTTGCAGGTGCAGTGGCCGTGCATCAACCCCAAATACAGAGTGAAGAAGAAGAACTACAGGAACTCTGGGATCGTGATTCTGAACCAGTGCAAGGTGACTTCCCCCCAGCAGATAGAAAGACTAAATGGGTCACAAACTGAAACCAATGTAATCAGAAAGATAAACAAATCAGGTCGATTTAAAATAAAGCGCATTTTATGATGATAGAAGGACAGAAACAACACAGGCATGCCGAATGCGTCAGCTGCAGTCAGTGTGAGCGGCGCTGGGGGAGGCTGGGGGCGGAGCTGCCTCACCCAGTGCTGTGTAGCGGATTTGGACAGGAAACTCGTAAATTTGCTTTTTTTCCCCCAAGAAACGTTGAAAACCCAAACGAAAAGGGTAATCATAGAAAATAACATTAGATTTTTTTTTTAAAAGTATATTCATCTCATTGAATTCATGCATTTTTTAGCTTTATATTGCTGGTGAGGCTCAGCCTCACCGGCCTCCCCTGACTTCACTGTGGTCCACACACCTGTCAATCAAAAAGAGACCGCCCTAAACCCTCAAACCTGAACTCCATGAACATGAAAACACACAGCTGCCACAAAGAACTGAAACCAGACGGTACATTTGTTTATTTTTAGTCTAAAACACGACTTTTAAACATGAGTGAAAGGAAAAGCGACTCCTGCCTCTAGTGGTCTTTGAGGGAACTACAACATGAGGTTCTCCTGGTTTCTAAGTTCAGAGGGCGGAGACTTCCTTTCAGCAAAGAACTCCTTCCTGTGATTGGATATCTGCAGAGTCGACATCATGTAGGTACCTGTGGTTCTGTGGAGAA
Organism: Oryzias melastigma; assembly: GCF_002922805.2. NCBI lineage: Eukaryota > Metazoa > Chordata > Actinopteri > Beloniformes > Adrianichthyidae > Oryzias > Oryzias melastigma. The sequence continues at coordinate 468,625 of NW_023416899.1, read as the reverse complement.
TCCTCCTGACGGTTCAGAACCCCATTCCTCTGACTTTGTTTGACCCAAAGAGACCCGGTTCTGGCCCGGTTCTGTTCCTAAAAAAGCAAAAGAAAAAGAGATAAACTATACAGACGAGGGTTCGTGTGAGTTCAGAGATCCTCAGGATTCTGGACAGACCAGAACCATCTAGTGACAGAATCTCTGCAGAATCTCCAGTTTGGACTTGAAGAGTCCGGAGGATTTCTTTCTTTCTTGTTTTTTATCTTCCTGTCTGCTTGACTTGAATCAAATATTAAAAGTCGCTGCAGAGAGTTTGGAGAAATGTTTGAATTCCAGAGATCAGAGAGTTTTATTCACTGTCAGAAACAGGAAAACTTGAGGTTATAAAACACATTTAATTAAGTTTAAATCACAAAAGCTACAGAATTTCATCACATTTTCAATCTGTTCAGATGTCTGATTACAGGGAGTGTCCGGCAGAAATCTACGGTGGCCCTGGAGTCCAAATCACACCAACAAAAACATGTTTAATATCACAGTGAAAATTCAAAAACAAATCAAAGAATTAAAAAAAGGTATAAAATGTTAGAATTCAGAGTGAAATTCCAAAACATAAATCAGAATAAAATAAAAAAGACCGTGTCAAATAACTTCCTGTTGAAAAGGTAAACAGAGGTCATTATCCAATCAGGAACATCCCATAATACCTTCACTAGTTTCTTATTTCCTTATTCAGCATTTTTTGATAATGTTGCTTTTTATCGTCAGTGTGATCTCTTATATGTTTCTGCGTTGATTGTTGAGGAGATTTTCCCTTCAGGGCCACCGTAGAAAACCCGAGAAAATGCTCTGGTTTTTTATTTTTGTTTTTTTTTAACCTACAAATGCAGATTTAAAAATCTGTTCATTGCAGAAGACTTTAAATCTTTTTACGTTCAAGTTTTATTAGTTTTAAACTTTAGTTCATCTCGAACATTTGTGACGTCTGTCTGCAGGTCATCAAGATGCACTCCTTCCTGGATTACATCATGGGAGGCTGTCAGATCCAGTTCACAGTGAGTCACACACGAACAGAAAACACACAAACAGAAAACACACGAACAGAAAACACACGAACAGAAAACACCCAAACAGAAAACACCCAAACAGAAAACACACAAACAGAAAACACACAAACAGAAAACACACAAACAGAAAACACACAAACAGAAAA
>NW_023416899.1:459053-467381 GCF_002922805.2 Oryzias melastigma | reverse complement strand
GACGTCTGTCTGCAGGTCATCAAGATGCACTCCTTCCTGGATTACATCATGGGAGGCTGTCAGATCCAGTTCACAGTGAGTCACACACAAACAGAAAACACACGAACAGAAAACACACAAACAGAAAACACACAAACAGAAAACACACAAACAGAAAACACACAAACAGAAAACACACAAACACACACTAAGGCTCTGTGTTCAGTGGGAGGAGTTAGGGTTCATGGACGAGCAGAGTCCCCACAAAGACAGTCATACAAACTCACAGACAGAGACACACAAACACACACATACACCCCCCCCCCACACACACACACACACACATGCAGGTATAAATCAGGTCATTGTCCCGCTTTGTTTTCTGTCCAGGAGCAAAATAAGAAAAAACCTTTTCATTTTAATGGAATGTTCAGCTGTCACCATGGAAACAGTAACCATGGAGACACCAGTTAGTGTCCCAGTTAGCCCCTCCCTCACTGGGACCTGACCAGTTAAAGTGTTCAAGAGCATGAAAGGGAGATGGTGTTCCTGAAGAATTTAGAAAACATGAAATTGGGGGTGGAGGGGGGGGGGTCCCATCAGGACCACTGTCCTGGTTTCAAACCTTCCTGTCCTACTTACCTGCATCAGGAGGTGCTGAAGGACAGGGGGGTCTGAGAACCTGCCATCGGCTCCACAGGTTTGGCTCCAGAACTTTAGTAATTATCCAAAGGTAATCTGATCCTAAGGTAATCTGATCCTAAGGTAATCTGATCCTAAGGTAATCTGATCCTAATGTAATCTGATCAAAAGTAATCCGATCCTAATGTAATCTGATCCTAATGAAATCTGATCCTACTATATTTTGATCCTAATTTAATCAGATCAAAAGTAATCAGATCCTAATATAATCTGATCCTAAAGTAATCTGATCCTAAAGTAATCTGATCCTAATGTAATCTGATCCTAATATAATCTGATCCTAATTTAATCAAATCCAAAAGTAACCTGATCAAAAGTAATCAGATCCTGATGTAATGAGATCTTATTGTAACCAGATCCCATAGTAATTAAATCTTGGAGTAATCTGATCTTAACAGAATCAGATAAAGTAATCTGATTCTGCAGAGGAGGAGAAGGTGGTTATAACATTCATGTTTTTGTTTGGGGGGGGGGGTGACCTGATCTGACCCCAGCCAGCTGATCAGGATGAGCCACAGAACAGATCTCCGAGGTTCCACGCCGCCTCAGCAGAACCGTGTCATCTTCCTGATCCTCGTCTCCGCAGGTCGCCATCGACTTCACGGCGTCAAACGGAGACCCCCGGAACAGCTGCTCCCTGCACTACATCCACCCCTACCAGCCCAACGAGTACCTGAAGGCGCTGGTGGCTGTGGGGGAGATCTGCCAGGACTATGACAGGTGAGCCTCAAGGCAGCCAATCACGCGGCTGCATTTGTCCAGGACACGCCCCCTCTTCATCACATCTTCTTCAGGAGTTCTGCGCGTCCTCAGAGGGTTCTGAATGTTTTGGGTTAAATATCATCACAGAACGTCTTCCTCAGGAATCTTTGGTAGAGGTTCTGGTTCCTCCGGTTCCTCCGGTTCCTCCAGGTTCTCCGGTTCCTGCGGTTCTCCTCCGGCTCCTCCGGTTCCTCCGGTTCTCCTCTGGACTCCTGCTCCAGCGTCTCCATGTCCTCCTCATCAGACAATCACAGAGCGTCCCCTCCAGCCTCATTTCTGACTTCCTCTCTTCTCCCGCAGTGATAAAATGTTCCCAGCGTTTGGCTTCGGCGCTCGGATCCCTCCTGACTTCCAGGTAATTACCTGCTCGGCCCGGATGATTATACCCCCGCCTCTCTGCCCTCCACACCATGGGGGGGGCTGCTGCTTGTTAACTCCCAGGTCCTCTCATTTCATCTCCCATGATGCAGTACAGTGGCTGCTTCACTGAAAACAGCAGCTGATTGCCTCCTCTCTGACCCCCCCCCACAGCCGACACGCTCACAGGGATGGGGGTGTACTCTGGGAACAGGAAGTCCTTAATCTGGGAGCAGAAACATCACAGACTCCCTGTTTTTCTTTACTCGTAAATATTCTAGTCTGTATAATAAAGACAGATCTGTATTTCAGTCGTACATTAATAAACATGAACTTCAGGTTTTCATTGAAATGAGGTGAACGTTAGTCTTGGTGTTCCTCAGGGCTCTGGACTTGGTCTACTCTGTTAATGCGCCTTTGCTCTTGGGCAGGATTCACCGGGAACCAGCTGAGTTCTAACACTCGAGATAAACTACAGTGATTATGATGTTTAAACGACCTTCATCCTGCTGTTCTTAAAGGGTAACCAAACACTAAATCAACGTTTTTGTCCTCAATAAATGGAGATTTAAAAGTAATGTCTGTTGGTCATTACTAAATATTTAACAAATTAAAGTAAACTTGTTTATTTCTGGTCAAACCATGCAAGTCCCCCGTCATGATCTGCAGCTCCAGTAATGAGAACAGTCCTGTTCTCCAGCTCCGCCCCTCTGACTGGATTTGTACATTTCGGCTGTGGGCGGAGTCAGTCTCCAACTTCCTGTTTGGTTACCCTTTACATCTTTCAGAGTAAACAATATCCAAATATATATGATCATACGTGACTTTCGGCACACTAAAGAATGAAACATTCAATGAAACATTAATTATGGCCGTGAGCTCCTTTTACTACCTGGAAGTAAGACACCTCGATCTCAGAGGCTCCGCCTTTCACTCCGTCATTTCATGATGTCATCCTAGAGCCGGGCTCATGGTCTCCTCAGATTAGGTACAAGAGGAACCGTCTCAGAGTCGCTGCTAAAATGAAAGTGTTACCGGTCACTGTTAGCTCAGCAGAGAAAGTGGGCGTGTGTTAGCCTGGGGGCGGAGCTGGCAGCACAGACTCCTCCTGGAAGGGGCGGTTCCCCCACGTTCATATGAATATGGAGAACAGCCGTTCCGGTGGGTTGGGAGGGGCTGGTCCTCACAGAGAAGACTTTGGATGTTTATAGTGAGGAATCAACATGATACAACGAATAAAAGCTCCAAAGCTGATTTGACCTCAAATAGACCCTTTAAATGTGGAAAATGTTTCACTTCTACAATCAAATGTCTTCCATGTAAAAACTAACAATATGAAATGTCTTAAAACTCCGAGTTTTTTAAACAGACGTCAGTCAAACGAACTGGGAGCTCCTGCGTGTTTTTCTGCAGATGACGCCTGATTTCTGTGAACCTCCAGCAACATGTTTCATCTACAATATGTGATAGCTGATGAATTCTAGGAATGAAAGCAGAAATATTCGAGTCAAATGGAGATTTTCACATGCCCCCCTCCCCCCACAGGTCTCCCATGATTTTGCTGTGAATTTCAATGAGGATAACCCTGAGTGTGCAGGTGAGCGCTCCGGACAGGTGCACTAGCTCTTCACCTGGTCTGCAGTTCATGTTGTTTACTGTTTTGTTTGTATTTTTGTGTTGTTTATATTGATGTTTGTTTTTGTTCATTTTGCATGTTTCAAATGTGTTGAATTCTTTGTGTTTGTTTGATTGAGATCAGGATCTGATCTGATGTTTGAGGATAAACGGATCATCTGTCAGAGGAAACGGAAACTTTTAAATAAATGTGTTGATGAAACCGCCGAGCTCCTTTCTGCTCATAGGATTCACTCCCTGAGAAGAAACGTTTTCTGAAAACAGACTGTAAAGAAATGCTGTTAGTTTGTCCCCAGTTTTCCAGACACACAAAAAATTCAACAAATTAGACTCAAGAGGCAAAAGCGTTTCTTTTGAAGTTTCACATGCAAGAACGATCAGACTGTGGTTACATTCACCCAAAGAGCATATAGGAAATCAGTTACACTGTGTTGAACAAACACACAAACACACAAACACAAACACACAAACACAAACACACAAACACAAACACAAACACACAAACACAAACACACAAACACAAACACACAAACACAAACACAAACACACAAACACGTTCGCACATTCATCTGCTACATGGTTAAAACAATCGTTTTGTTCTAACCATTCTATCTACTAATAAAAAAACTATGATAATTCAAGTCCTCTTGAATCAAATGTTTCTAAAGGAGGGAACCGAGCTTCTTCTCTTCTTCTGTCACATTCAAGTATTGATCGGACTGATCAGTACTCAGCTTTGATCAGCTGATGACTTCTCCATCCGTGCCCTGACCTCCAGAATCCTTCAGGAGAATGTGAGCCTAAGAAACCGTTAGGATTAAAGAGCAGAAACAGTCAAACTAATGAGATCCATGAAAAGGTGACGTCTGTATTTTACTGTAAAAGTCCAACATTTGACTTCATTTTACCATCTGTATCTAGATTCTTTTAGGGCCGCCTCAAACAATCCTTTAAGTAGTCGACTAATCACGATTATTTTTTCAGTTAGTCGACCAGTTCAGTTTGATTTCTGTAGCCCAATGTCACGATGCAATCGTCGCAGTGGGATTACCAGTAACTGTACCTCAGTCATAAAATATAAACAGCTAAACTAACTAAGTTAACCTGGCATCCCTGACCTTAGACTCTCCTCACTGAGGAAAGAAGAAGAAACCTTTGGGATGTCCACATGAAGGAGAGATCCTCTCCCAGGACGGACAGGAGATTTACCAGGACCGTTAAAGACGATCAGCTCATCAATCTCTACAACTACATGTTTAAATCGTGGAGCAGATGAGCTTCATCCAGATGGACTGAGGGACAGCTGAGGATGCGAGACGAGCCAGAGACGAGGTCCACCTCCAGGAACAGGAGCACCAACGAGTCTCCTGGAAACTGAAGTCTCTCCCGATCTCCTCGGAGGGGAGTGGGAAAGAAAGAACAACACATGAATCACACTGCACCAACAGAGACATGCAGAACTAATGGAGAAATAAATAATAAAGTGGTCAAATATTAGTAAGTTCAGTGCAGAATGACACACAGCAGGTGGTAATAATAGCAAATAATAGGGAATCTACGTATTTATCATTTCAAGTATATATTGGAGAAATATGTAAATTATGATTATAGTTAACTTCATCACAGTACGGAAGCAGTGTGTTAAATATTCTCTGATTACCAGCTAGTCTGTTAGAACGTCCAAAGAGGAATGAATGAACTATCAGGTCAAGCATAAACTGGATGTAAAACACTTAACACCTTAACCATCATTAGTTTTAAACTTGAAGTGTTTAATTTATCTGCTAACTAAAAATAAAGAGGATAGTTTATGAAACCTTCCATGAATCCTTTCAGCACAGACCGAAAAAACAAAGAGAGAGTGGGCCGGCCCACTGACTGGGCTTCGCTGATCCTTACATGGACGACTGGGCGGAGTCAAGTGAAGTAAGAGATTTGTTGGCTCCGCCCACCTGCTTATCAAATAAACCTTTCCCCTGAGAACGTTTGAATGTTTGTGGAGTTCTTCATGATCACAGTTTTAGCTCCACATTTTCTCCGGGTCTTTGGTGAAATGAGGGAAACTTTTATCCACCTGAAGGTTTTCTCTCCAGCGTCTGAAGAGCATTGAAGGAAATCTTTAGCAGCCACTTTAATTAACACTGGACCTCAGTGACCTTTGAAGAGTCTCCTCGGCCTCTGAACAACTTCCAGGAAACAGGAACTGCTGTTTAAAATATTGTTATTGCTCCAGTCTGTCCAGCTTCTGCGCATTAAGTCACAGCATCAACATGTTTCACTCTGAAAAACTTCCCATGTGAATCCCTGTGATGGTATTTTATTTTGAAAAACAAGCATTCTCTCTCTTCTCTGACAGCAGCACTTTCACTTCCTCTTCAGGCTGGAGCCAGTCAGCTTACTCTGTAACCACTTTACAACTGTAACTTTTTCACATAACTATGAATAAAAACAGGCAGGAAAATTATTCTAGAAAAAACTTTAAAAACTTTCAATATTTTACTCTCCGTAAAAATACATTTTGTCAAAATTATACATTTTAGATATAAGTGCAAGATAACATCAGGTCATTAATAACAATAAAACACAATGATCTGGAGGGCCGGATCCGGCCCCCGGGCCTCGACTTTGACACGTCCGTGGGAAACAACGGGTCACATGACCGTGGGGCCACCTGTCTTGTTCATGACTCAGGCCGTGCGCCTGTTAGCATAGCTAGCATCAGAATTTTTCCTTTCAGAAGTTTGTTCCATGTCGTCGTCTCTGATCTGATCCGGTTCTGGAACTCCAAACCGATCAGAAATAGGTTGGAATGTGAATACCTTAAATATCCGATTTCTATATGTTCAGATCTAATTGACTTCTTTACTGTCACTCGTTTGGTTTTTAATTACAAATGAAGGAGACGTCTTGATGGATGCGGTGAAGTCTTATTCTCTGGTCTCTCCAGGGATCCAGGGGGTGGTGGAGGCCTACCAGGCCTGCCTCCCCAAGCTGCAGCTCTACGGCCCCACCAACATCGCCCCCATCATCCAGAAGGTCGCCAAGACGGCGTCTCAGGAGGTCCACACCAAAGAGGCCATGGTGAGGCTTCGGCTGTTTCAGTGTCTTGGGTTTGACTTCCTGTCTGCTGCTGTAGCTCGTAGATTTGGTGTTTCTCTGTTTCTCTGTCAGGGTGTCTCTCCTGGTTTCTGTTTTCTCAGCTGCCTGTCGTTCGTCGTCACCCCCACAGTGAATATTCCTTTCCATTCTTTCCTCCTGGTCAGTGCTTCTTCTTTCTTGATGTTCTTCTGTTGCTGCTCCTTTTCTTTGTGTTTGCGCTTTAAGAAAGCTGTCCCTCCGACACAGACGACAAACTGAAGTTTTGTCTCCGTTTCTCATCAAACATCAAAGCCGGGTTGACGTTTTCCTCTGCCGCCCCCCAGCAATACTTCATCCTGCTGATCCTGACGGACGGCGTCATCACAGACATGGCCGACACCAGGGAGGCCATCGTCCAGGCCTCCCACCTCCCCATGTCCATCATCATCGTCGGGGTCGGGAACGCCGACTTCAGCGACATGCAGATGCTGGACGGCGACGACGGGATCCTGCGCTCTCCCAAAGGGGAGCCGGTGCTGCGGGACATCGTCCAGTTCGTCCCGTTCCGCAGCTTCAAACATGTGAGTTTGTGGGGAAGACGGAAGGAGGAGCTGGTTCTGGAAAGCCGGTGTCCCTCCTAGGAGCCTGCTCCTCAGAGGAGGTGCTTCCTCCTCAGAGGAGGGGCTTCCTCCTCAGAGGAGGTGCCTCCTCCTCAGAGGAGGGGCTTCCTCCTCAGAGGAGGGGCTTCCTGTCAGACTTGAGTCAGCGCCGCCCTGGTTTCATGTTTCCTCTGCTCTTCCTCTGTTTGGGAACAAGGTCAGTTTTCCTGGGAGGCTTTGGGGGAAACGGAAGATCAGCAGAAGCATTTCTGTTGTTGTTGTTGTTATTGTTTTTGGTTTGTTGTTGTTGATGTTGTCGTTGTCGTTGTTTTTAAGTAAATATTTGTTTTATTATTTCATGAAAAATCCAAACAACTGCAGACAGTAACACCCCCCCCCCCACCCCATTCTTGGGCGACCCACAAAACTCACAGAAACAGAAACAGTCTTCAATACACATAAAAAAATAAAAGATAAAGAAAGAAAGCAAAGACAAAAACAGAATACAGCTGTTCCGGGTCATGACCTTTGCTTATGATTCAAGGGAACAGAATGGAATCCTTTGTCCCTTTAAAAGTGGATCCCTTAAGTCAGCAGGTATTTAAAAACGGAGCCCAAGTTGACAAAAACGTTTCTTCTTTTCCTTTTACAACTGCAGACAACCTCTCACGAGGAAGTATACTAAAGACTCCTCTGTACCACAGAGGGACACTGGGAGGCGACTCTCTAATCCAATTAATTAAGATTCACTTCCGAGGAGTTTTTCCAGGAGCAGGAGACACCGTTTGTAAGACCTTTGAAGGGAGGCCTAGTAGACCCCTGGATCCTTCTTGATTTTCAATTTGAAGATCCCACTGATTACAGAAGAAATATGAGACCAAAAACTAGAAATGTTGTGACATTCCCAGAGACAGTGCAAATACGTTCCTGTCTTCAAGCACAGTGGAGATACAGAACTAAATGTATGTAAGACCACAGGTGTGATGTGGGGTCTGTGCATGATCTTATATCGAGTTTCTCGTAGTCTTGATATGTAAATGTAGATTTATTCAAGTGAAATGTCATTTGTCAGCCATCTTCTATTTACCCAGAGTCTGTTTCCCATTTACAGGAAACGTGTGTACCCAAAGAGTTAAGAAGAGAGTAAAATGATCCAATGCGGTTCTATTCCCCTATCTCCGCGAGTCCAAAAAAACTTTTTTACGGCTCCGTCCGA
>NW_023416899.1:447050-458828 GCF_002922805.2 Oryzias melastigma | reverse complement strand
CTCCCCCTACTCCCTCCCCCTTCGTTTATCGCTCCGTGTTCGCTCCAAACGGAGGGGATGAAAAAATAGTGTCTGATATTTCGGACGTGACTTTCATTCAATGACGTCATCAACATCACCGGTACGCTAGCGTTAGCGCGGAGCTTCCAGCACTTAAATATATATAACAACCACGGTTTTATATCTTTAAAAAGGTCACGCTACAACATAAAGTCATTACTTACATTTAAATGTAAACTTCTGTGGTTCAGGGAACACCAAAGGAAGAAAAGAGCTTCTTAACACGACGTGGTTTACTTTGGACCCTCTGTTTGATAACAATCTGAACAAGACTTTGACTTCAAATCGAGGGGGAGGGCTAAGGGGGAGGGAGGAGGGGAGTATTCGGATCAGGACTACATCGTGTTCAGCAGCAGGCGGAGGGACATGGGAAGATATCAAATGTCTCAGTTGGAAAAAAAAAAAATGCAAAAAAGTGCTTGAGGACCAGTAAATGTGGTTTGTACTTGTCAAGACATCAGCGTGTTATCTTTAATCAGATCACCGATTACATGTATCCATAAATTGTGCCAGGAAGAGAACACAGATGGACCCACACCTGCAGGGAAATCCGGACTGTGAGTTAGTGGGGAAAGTAAGGACTTTACTTTTGGTGTTTCAGAATATCACCCCAAACCTTGATGCTAATATCAGATCACAGGTAATCAGGAGAACGAGGAAACCCGCCCACGAATCAACACATGCTTCCATCCTGAGATATGTATGTCACCACAACCAGTAATGACGGCTGCAAGTATTCAGTGGCCAAGTGTAGAGTGTCTGCCCTTAAACTGAGAGCTTGTGGGTTCAAACTAACAATCAGGTCAGATCCAGGACTGGTTTAACCACCTGATGAGTCCTGTACGCACCTGACCTTATGACCTCATCTATGACCACGCCCACAAGGGAGGGGCCAAGTGTAGAAAAACAATGGAGATGTGGGACGGCAGAGAGGGTTTTCACTGAACATGTCAAATAACGGTGGACTGATTCCATTTAACAGCTTCTAGGGGATTTTAAGGCGGTTTCACTTTAGATTTTGATTTTATAAGAAAATAAAGAAGATTAAGTCACAGAAAAAAGGGGCGGGGCTTCATCACTGGGAAGAGAAAGATGGAAAAAAATTGAAACGTACATTTTGTTTTTACTAAAAAGATAATTAAAGTGGACCCCCCCCCAACACACACACTCACAGTGGACCAGTATTGATTTAGCAACTGATGAACCTTCTTAACCCTTTAACCCCTGAGGCGTCGCCGGTGACGCTTCAAACAAAATCTTCATCGTACTGTAACTTTTTAACCGTTGATACGATAATTTCTGAAGGAGAAAAGCGGCTCAATGATGAAATCTACCAGAATGACAGTAAATCAAAGAACCTAAACGGTGGAGCTTCGGTGTTAAAGGTTCATTAGAATAAAGGGGAAGATGCCCCCCAGGACTGAGAGTTTTATAGTCTCAAAATGACAACAGATGAAAACTGTTTTAGAATAAATAAAAAACATAAAATCTGAAAGATGAGATCTATCATCGATGCTTTATGGATGAAAATGTCTTTTCAACCTTTATTAAACCAAATCTCACTTACAATGACGACCGAGCTCAGAGAGCGGCAACAAGAACGACAGTAAACAAGAGCTCTGACTCTGTGACACCCCCTCTGTGGGGGTGGGGGGTCAATATATCTGACTGGAGATGCAGGATCCGGATCATCTATCTGCCCCCCCTCAGGAACTGTCTCTTCTAACCAATGACAGTCTGCAGAGCAATAAACCCAGAACGGGGGTGGGGGGTGGGGGGGCAGCGGCTGGACGTTTGATCAAACTGCAGCTGCAGGAGAAACATTCCGCTCGTAGGCGGAGCTTATTCCCAAATCCAGAGTAGAAATTATTGAAGACTTTTGAATCACAGGAGTCAATATTTTATTCACAGCAGAACAAAGAAATCTGAAGCTTTCATCTAATGAAGAAGATCATTAATAAACACAGTTAAATATTAAAAACATTCGTGGTTGATGGATCCCTCACTGTAACCATGAAACTGCCATTGATGAAGACGATGGAACGAAGAATCGGCTGTTGGGTGAAAAGCGGTGGACAATGTTTTCGTGGAGGCGGGGTCTGTCCTCGGCTCTGCTGCTGCAGCTCCATTAGCTCAGAGGAGCAGAGACATTCTGGAGGAGGGTTCATGTGACCTTCACGTGCACCAAAACCTCTGGAAGGATCTGTTACCAGAGGAGAACCGGACTAACTCCCGTCTCCTCCTCTTCCTCAGGCCTCTCCAGCGGCTCTGGCTAAGAGCGTGCTAGCAGAAGTGCCCAACCAGGTGGTTGACTACTACAACAGCAAGGGCATCAAGCCCAAAGTGCCCAGCGAGTACCAGTCTTCCAGGCCATTCGGCCCCTGAGTGGCGCCGAGCCGCCGCCTCTGGACCGAAACAAGTGTTTACCGTCTTCTGTTCTTCGTTAGCGCAGACGCTGAAGGTGCCGCAGATCTTTACAGGGAGACGCTGACCTTCTGGTTCAACTCTGACCTTCTGGTTCAACTCTGACCTTCTGGTTCAACTCTGACCTTCTGGTTCAACTCTGACCTTCTGGTTCTCTTTTGACCTTCTTGTTCTCCTTTGACCTTCTGGTTGACCTTAGACCTTCTATTGCTCCACCACAGAGGGCTTCTCAGGTCCACTCAGTTCTGAGGGACCAAGACCTTTGGTCTGTTTTATGCAGTCTGGACAAGAAGGGGTTAAAGAGAAGCAGACGGTCAAGAGACAGATGGTCTTCCTCAAACCTAAATTATGAATCAATCACAGGATAGAAGTTCTAGCCTGATCCTTGTGGAGATCCCAGAAGACTTTGGTGCAGAGATGTTTGTTCTTCATCGTAAAGACGAGGAACTCAAATCAGATCTTGAAATTTGTCCGTAAAAATCTTCTGTCGGGTCCGGTGTTCTCCTCAGCAGAACATGGGGCGGTGGTGGGCGTTGCCAGCAAGTTCAGCTGACCACACCCAAGCAGATGACTGTGAGGCATCTCAGGAGGGGCGTGTCTGTTCTGAGGAAGACTTAAGTCAGAACCACAACATGAAAGACAAACATCTTCTGCCTTCAACCCGTCCTGATAGCTTCACCAAAAACAAACCGAGTCACATGACCTGAGTGACGGTCACACTGTGGTTTGGGCGGTGGTCAAAGGCAGATTCTTTGGTGGCCCAATTGGTCAAGGAATTTAACTTTTGGGGTTTTGTCTCTCTTTTCTGAAACAAGGATCAGAGGAGCAAAAACCATCAGGATTCCAGAAAGACCTGCAGGTCCAGAGCTGCTTCTTAGGAGGACAGAAAACTGATCTGGATCCAATCTCATTTTCAGATCCAAACGATCTCTGGTCCTCCAGACTCCAGAAACCTTTCAGATTTTAAAAACTCTTTAGACTAGAAATCCTCCAAACTCTAGAAACCCTCTAGACTCCAGAAACCATCCAGACTCCAGAAACCATCCAGACTCCAGAAACCCTCCAGACTCCAGAAACCATCCAGACTCCAGAAACCCTCTAGACTCCAGAAACCATGCAGACTCCAGAAACCCTCCAGACTCCAGGTTTTGGTCAGAATGCTGCACCTTCAGCGCCTGCCGTGCATGCAGGCCGAGTTCTGTCAGGAGAACCCTCCACAGACCCGGGAAAAGCACACAAATGCACCACTGACAACCCAAACGCTGCTTCCCTGCATGACGGTGGGAGGCAGTGAGTGAATGAATGTAACCCCCCCCCCCCTTTTATAGGAGCCTTTGGTTAGGCCGATGAGCATTTTGGGCCCCGAGCTGCCTCTGGGGCCCCTGCACCCCCGCTGCCTCTTCTGGGACGCTGCAGCAGATGCATGACGTGTTGTTTTGCATGCAGATCTCCATGTTCTGTTTCCTGCTATTCTGTGAGTGACGTTTACATGCGCCCCCCCCAGTGGCGCTCCTCTACTCGCGCATGTTCAGGTCAGTGAAAATGTGAGTAGATTTAAAAGCACAACCTGAATCCTTGAGACGTTTCTAGATGATAGATTCTGTGTCTAAACGGCTGGAAGTCCTCACAGTCCAACCACAGGGAAACCGGCTCCATCAATGCAGACCGGAACCAAAAACCCAGATGTTAGATCAGCTGATGGTCCCATTCCAAAAAAACATACACAGACATTCACACAGCTCTGTCTTTTTTTAAGGTTATTTCATCACACATGTCAAATGGGATCAGATCTCTGATCAGAGGTTGACCGCTCTACCCCCGCGCCACAGCTGTGTTATTGTCATGAATTAAATTTTATGTTCAAGGTTTATCATTTCTGTTTCATTTTTTAAAATGTTTCAGTTTAGCAATAAAAACCCACGACCCTGAAAGGGACAAAGCGGACAGGAAGATGAATGAAAGAATAAAAACGCACATTATATACAACTTTTATTTTTCCATTATTCTCTGTCGGTAAACGTTTAGGGTTGATATTTTTATGTTTATTGTATAAAAAGAATCAACGTTTAAAATCTAAAGAGAAGAAGCTTCTCGTGTCGTCTTCCAGTGTTCCTGGCTGGATGTATTGTTGGACTAGTTTCTCTGTGGTTTGACAAAAAGAAGTAGAGGAGGAGTAAAGGTGGAGGACAGGTGGAGCACAGGTGGAGCTCAGGTGGAAGACAGGTGGAGGACAGGTGGAGCACAGGTGGAGGACAGGTGGAGCACAGGTGGAGGACAGGTGGAGGACAAATGGGTAACAGGTGGAGGACAGGTGGAGGACAGGTGGAGGATAGAGGGGTAACAGGTGGAGGAGAGGTGGAGTATCTTGGTGTTAACATGCAGTATTGTGCGCAAAGAGAAAAGACTTGTGATAATAAAGTTTTCTGAATGCTCTCAGTCTCAGTTTCTTTTATTTAAGAAGATCAAAGGAAAACCAAAAACAAAAAAGAAACTCACCTCCATCATGTGACCCCAGTTTTTCAAAATAAAAGCCACTGCAGCTCCACACGACTGATTCTGTCAGAAAGCTTCATAAAGTTTAGTTTCATAAATGTTTAAAAGTTTGTTTGTTCAATTCTAGTCAGGTGGTCAGTTAGCTGGTGAAGTAGTTTTGTTATTAATTACTTATTTTGTTAATTCAATTTAATTCAATTCAATTTTATTTCTATAGCCCTAAAATCACAAAGAATATTTGCCTCATTGGGCTTCATGCAGGTAATTTTACATAAAATATGAACAATAGTTAAAAACTAAGCAGACCAAATAAAACTGGTTAATCAGTTAACTAGCAAGCTGACCAGATAACTCAGTCCCTTCACTTCACCCTTAAAAGAACTATTCCACAAACCCCTCCCCCTCAAATACCCACAGGTGGAGCAGAAGAATTCAGATTCAGCCTCAGTTGGTTATTCTGTCAGTTTAGTTTTGTGTTTTTCCGTTTTCAACAAAGATCATTTTCATCCAGCAGCTCCTGGTGGGAGCTTTTTTATTTTTATTTATTTATTTATTTTTTGCTGCAGCTGCCACAACAATACAGCTGAAACCAAGGAGGGGGGGGCTGAAAGCAGCAATTATCAGTGGCAGGAGGACAAAGGAGAGGAGCGAGAGGCCAACGCTGCTGTCACAGCAAGCAGGAGAATCTGGAAGAAAACATCTCAGCAGGAAGATTCCCTTCATCACCACCATCATCTTCATCGCTGAAGACTCTGTCCTCCAGCTGATGGTGTCTTCGGTGAATCGCTTTAGCCTCGAACCAGACGGGAACATCTCTTGTTTTCACATTCATCATTCCAGGAGTCGATCTCTGAACATTGAGGACGAGTCCAGAACTCCTCTTTACGGCCAAGTCCGTTATTGCTGGACACTCGGCTGTCACAGCAGGTCAGAGGAACTCGGGAAGAGTTGATGAGGAACCAGGACGAGGGGAGAACGTGATGACAGGAAGAAGTCTGAGAAAACAACATAGGTTGTATTTGAGGTGAGTTTTTCTCCATCGATTAATTTAATTGGACGAGAGCTAAGCTCCTCCTCTTTCGGGTAAAGTTGATCTCCTTGTAACTCGTATGTTTGGGTTCAGTTTCGTGGCAGTTTGTCTTTTGAGTTTTTGAGTCCTCAGCTAAACCGACATGAAGACAACGTTCACACGTGTCGACATCAGGATCCAGATTGTATTTGTGATGTCACAACAAAAACTGGGTGTGTTTGTGTACAAAATACAGGCCTTCTTCCGTCCATCGTTTTGTTGTTTTTCTCTACTTTGCACTTTGTCTCTTCTTAACTCCTCCCTCTTCTCAGTTCTTTTCCATTTGGCCTGTAATACATTGTAATTTAAAAACATTTGTTTTAATCTTTAAAGTAAACTGAACAATAATATTGAACCCTAACTCTAAATTTGATAAAGTTTTGGTTTAAACACATTAAACAAATATACACCTGAGTCACACGTGGATCCTCGACTTTAACAATAAAATCTGTCCGATTTAAACGGCTCTCAGCTTCAGTTTGTTTGTTTACTTGCCGGACAGGATAAACAAAGAAAACAACAACTAGAATTAAGAGCCAGAAGCCACACAGGAAATAAAGCAGAAACAGGAAGAGTAGAAGCTGTGAGGCTTCAGGTTTGAAACAGCAGAGCATCGTCTGTTTGGTCTTCATCCTAACACCCCTGAGCCTCAGCGGGACTTCCTGTTCTGGTCTGGTCCTTCAGAGTTTGATGCTGTCTGTGACACTGCAGAGATGAGTCCAGGGCCCGTTTCAAGAAGCAGCTTCAACAAATTTAGAGTTCAAACCTGAACTTAGAGTCACTGGACTCAAAATTCTCCAACTCAGGGTTTTCTATTTCAGAACAGCTGAAAATGTTTCATTCAATCAACTTTGTTAGAACCAGAATCAGGTGTGAGCGGCAGAAATTGATAAATTCCTGGATCATCCAGATGTTTCTCCTTCAGCTCTATGGATCCATGTTTGTCCAAAACATGACTGTTGGATTGTGACTTCTGACCTGAGCCCAGTTCTGTGGGGTCTGACCTTCTTTCCATCTTCTTCTGCTCCTCTGGTGACCTCCTGGATAAATCCTCCTGGTGTTCTTGGACCCTTTTGGTATCCTCCTCAAAATGATAAGAGAATCAGTTTCCATGGAAACAGAACAGCATCTCTTTCAAAAGTCTGGATGTTCTGCTGTTAATCAGAGGTCACATGACCTCCTTCCATCTGCAGCAGACAGCTGGCCGCTCTTCCCGGCGCCTGCTCCTTGTTGGCCCCCTGGTCAGAGTGTCGGTGTGAGGAAAGACCTGCTGACCCAGCTGAGATGAAGACGGCTGGACATCACAGATGGAGGAAGAAGACCTCCGAAACAGCAGCAGAGAGAAGTCCCTTTCATCTTCAGTCAGACGTCTGCTCAGTCCTTATGCTGATGATGCTGGAATTATCAATCAACACAAACTTCAGCCTGACCTTCAGCACAGTCAGCTTCATCATGGCTGCTTTACAGGGGATGAAGCAAACTAGAAGTTCACACTGAAGCCCAAAAACCACAACAAAGACAACAACAACAACAACAAGGACCCGTTAAATGACAAGAGTTTCTGATTGTGACCCATCAAAGATCTACGGATCAGAACCGAGTGAAAGAATGAAGTTATTCTGACTGCATCTTGGTGCCATCAATGACAAACTGGTGGAACAGAACCAAGATTAAGAGAGACCAGGCGGATGACCAAGACCGAGATCAAGATGACCTGGACCGAGATCAAGATGACCTGAACCGAGATCAAGATGACCTGGACCGAGATCAAGATGACCTGAACCGAGATCAAGATGACCTGGACCGAGATGAAGATGACCTGAACCGAGATCAAGATGACGATGACCTGAACCGAGATCAAGATGACCTGAACCGAGATCAAGATGACCAGGACCGAGATCAAGATGATGACCTGGACCGAGATGAAGATGACCAGGACCGAGATCAAGATGACGATGACCTGGACCAAGATGAAGATGACCTGGACCGAGATCAAGATGACGATGACCTGGACCAAGATGAAGAAGACCTGAACCGAGATCAAGATGACCAGGACCGAGATCAAGATGACCTGGACCGAGATCAAGATGATGATGACCTGGACCGAGATCAAGATGATGATGACCTGGACTGAGATCAAGATGACCAGGACCGAGATCAAGATGACGATGACCTGGACCAAGATCAAGATGACCAGGACCAAGATCAAGATGACCTGGACCAAGATCAAGATGACCATGACCTGGACCAAGATCAAGATGACCTGGACCCAGACAGTGCTGTGTCTGTCCCTCAGAAGAATCTGACGATCTCCTCTGGAGGAGCAGTTCTGTCATCAATCATGTAAAAGAATCCTCAGAGGATGAGATTCTGCAGAGAGAAACTGAACTTCTTTGTTAATTTGTTTGGAGGAGAAGCTGCTGCAGATGTTCTCCTGTGGAGATTCAGAGAAACCAGGAATCTGAACGACGAGAAACAGAAGAAACTGTAAAGAAGTTTTCATTCGACTGTTCCGAGAGTTTCAGTGTTTACTCCAGATAAATATTCAACCTCCGTCACAGGGACTGATGTTTGTTCTCCTCACGATTCAGAATCTCATGGAGGTAAGAGACCGCCCCCCACCCCCCTCCTCCCCCGCAGCAACCTTTTGTTTTATTTTACGTTTCGACTTTCAATGAAATGAAAAAGAAAACTCATAAAGTTCACACAGACTCATTTGGGTTTTTGACAAATGATGGACCCCCCCCCACCCCCAGTGATTACTCTGGTGTCAATCAGAACCGCAGCAGCTGCTAATATGAAAAAAGAATTCACTTTATTTCTAATGACTTTATTACAGGTGAATGAAAATGTGTCTCTGCCAACAGGTGGAGGCTCACGCATGTGAATGAGCACACGCACACACATGCACACGCACGTACACACATGCACACATGCACACGCACACACATGCACACGCACGTACACACATGCACACGTACACACATGCACACGTACACACATGCACACGTACGTACACACATGCACACGTACGTACACACATGCACACGTTACACACATGCACACGTACACACATGCACACGTACGTACACACATGCACACGTACGTACACACATGCACACGTACACACATGCACACATGCACACGTTACACACATGCACACATGCACACGTACACACATGCACACGCACACACATGCACACGCACGTACACACATGCACACGTACACACATGCACACGTACACACATGTACACGTACACACGTGCACACGTACACACGTACACACATGCACACGTACACACATGCACACGCACGTACACACACGCACGTACACACATGCACACGTACACACACGATAGTGGGAGGAAGTCACTGATGGAGACAGGAGGACCAGCTATGGTTCAAACCAGAACCTGTCCTGTGGTGAGGTCAGTGCTAACCGCTGCTCCACCGTGCCGCAGTAAGTCTCCATAGTGAAGACGTTTGAAACTCAGAAATCAAGCAGCTGGAAAAACGGAGAGAACTTTGTGACTGATCTGGGAATCCTGGATCTTCTGCTGCGGGTTTGAACCTTCAGTGGAGGTTCTGCTCACAGGAGACAGAGGACTTCTCTCCAGTGAGAAGGGTTTGATGGCTCTTATTGATGAGGTTCAAGTGCAACTTCACTCTTTAAACACACAATTATTTAAGGTTTTACACTCCAAACAGTCACAAAAATCTCTCCTACACTTTCATTGACTGTATGTGAGAACTGGACTGACTGAATGTGGTCTTCCAGAACCGCTCAGGCTGCTTTACAGCCCGGCCCACCAGGAGGTGGAAAGGAGGTTCTAAAGACCAGAACTCCAGCTCGGTGCGCCCCCTTGTGGCCATGCTTTAAATTTGAGTAGAAACAGCGTCAACAAGCTAACGGGTCGCTAACGACCAGCTGGTCATCTGCAGAACCACGGAGTGGAGTCGACACCAAACATCTCAAAGATCCCAGAAAACAGCAGAACTGAAGAAATCAAACCCGTTTGATGTTTTAGTGTCTTTAATACCAGAACGGTCGCCGGGGACGACGACAACCCGTTATCTCCTGATCACCGTTTGACTGAAGACGCCGTTAACGTAAGATTCTGACGAATAAGAATAAGATTCTGACGTGACGAAAAGCAGCTTTACTTCACAGTCATAGAGTGGCAGAAAACCCTGAAGAACTCAACAGAACTTCTTCAGAACTCTACAGAAGTTCTACAAAAGTTCTACAGAATGTCTACAGAACTTCTACAGAACCACCCGCTGCTCAGAGAGTTTTATGTCATGTGACCCGATGGGCGGTCCCTGTGTCCAAACACAGTACAACACACAGAGGAGCAGCTACCCATAATGCACCTGGCCTTCCATCTGCTTCACTGTAGGTGGGGCTTTTGTGCCAAAGCAGCAGGTGTCTGTAGCTCCTCCCCTTCAAACTTTCCATCGTTTAATGAGAGGACAGTCTGGGGAACCGGGTCAGACCAGAACCTGGACCCTCAGAGTGGACCTGAGGACAGCAGGCAGCTGCTTCCTCTCTGGAAGGGTCGTGTGCACCAGCTGCTCGCCACGGCGTGACCCGGAGGCCGCCGCAGACGCCGCTCTGCATGTCAGCAGCTAAATGCTTCTGCTGCTCCTCATGTAAACGTTGTTGGAGCTCCGGCCGGCGCCGTCAGACGTTGCTGTCAGAGTGACGGCGCCTGCAGCGCCGCTGACAGATGAGGAGCGACACTCTCATGAATAACAATCAGCCGGTGTCGGCTCCGGTTCCCGCCGCCTTCCTTCACGCAGCAGCAGAAGCCAGAACTCAAACTAATTGGCTTTTTCAGTTTGGCTTCAATCCACTGGAGAACAATTATGACTGTAGAGTCTGTGTTTACACCGTCTGCTGCAGAACCCCCCCACCGCCCCCCAGGGGCTCCTTAATGATCATTAGCTCTGGATCGCGTTTCCATCAGCGGGACCTCCGCGTCTTCTCCATCCTCACGTGGGAACAGCGACGGCCGGTCCCAAATCGGAGACGCAGGAGGTCAGGACATAAAACAAATAAGCAAAAACATCTCAGAAGGATCAAAGATATGAATCTGGATGTGAAATGTGGGCGTGGTCAGATTCAGATTTATTACATGAACTTTTGATTTGAGAAGGAAACAAACAGGCTTCTGTTATGAGAGACAGATCCAGGTGGAGAGGAAGTTCTGGTCCGGTTCCTCTCAGAACCCGATCGGGTCGGGGGTGGGGTGGGGGATCTTCCTGCACAGGAGGGTGGACGCCGTTTTCTTCACGTTCCTGTTTATATCAGCGTCTCTCAGCCTCCATCTGAGGCTCGGATCCAGGTTCTTCATACCGAGATGACACGACGCCAAACGAGAAGATTAAAGGAAGAGAAGTTAACGTCATGTTTGATGAATGTAGGTAACTCTCGCTGAAGCTGCTGAGGAACACGTCGCTGCCTCACAGATCCTCCAGGTCTCCTCCCACCTTCCTGAAGACGAGGAGACGCTGAACCACAGCGCCGGCTCTGGTCAATTGATCCTCCTCAAATGGTAGATATACTTGTATAGTGGTTTCTACCCTCCTTTGAAGGCCCAAAGCGTATCTCAGTCACACACCGGTGGGGTCTCCACTGGCGCCAACCGTCCACCAGAGGCAGTGTGGGGTTCAGTGTCTGAAAATATCTGAACGTTTTTCTCTCCGGTTTGTTTGTGGTTGTTTCCAG
>NW_023416899.1:446232-446979 GCF_002922805.2 Oryzias melastigma | reverse complement strand
CGAAGGAGGGTAGAAAGCGCTATACAAGTATACGCCATTTACCATTTACGCCAGATTTGATCCGTTTTGGGCCAACGACAGAAATATTCCTCTGGAGCGAGAACCCCTCGGAGCATCCGTAAATGAGGTTTTGGTGTTGGAGCAAATTAAAAACCTGGAAGTGGGGCTTCAGCTCAACTAATTAGGACAACAGTGGATCCGCCGCCGCAGTCGGAGATGTTTTTGTGGTCATCTTCAGATCCTCTGGAGGCTTCCGAGGATCAGCCGGAGGGAACACGGACCTGCAGGAGCTTCTCGTTCAGGAGGTTCAGGACGTCTGAAACATGCTGAGAGTGTCCGGTTGTTGACGGAGGATCGGAGCGCCGGACTGGAGGCTGGAGCTGGTCTGAGGCGTGTCACTCCTGAGGCAGCAGGAGCTCCATGCACAGCCTCAGCTGATCATGGCAGATCTAGATGGATCAGAATCGCCTCAGAACTTCAGTGAAACATGCCGGAACGTTCTTCAGGAAAAACCGTCTGAAAATATCTGAACGTTTTTCTCTCCGGTTTGTTTGTGGTTGTTTCCAGGATCCCTGAGAGAAAGAAACAGAACGGCGGATGGGAGATAGCTCTGGATGATGAAGAGGAGGATGAAGATGATGATGAAGAGCAGGTCCTCCTCCTCAGGTTCCTCTCATCATCAGTGTTCCTGCAGGGTTCTGGTGCATCTCAGACCGTCTGACAGCAGAAGAGGACGCCATCGCCCTG
>NW_023416899.1:444310-445970 GCF_002922805.2 Oryzias melastigma | reverse complement strand
GCAGTCACAGGAGAACTTCCTGTTTCACTTCAGAAACGCAGAGACCAGGACCTGGACTCGGACCCGGTTCAGGTCTGAGCTCTGACGACCTTCACACCAGACTTCTGCTTTAGTTTTCGATTCCTGTTGAGGAGCAGAACCCCTCTCTGCTGCTGTGGTTCTGGACGTCATCAGGCTGCAGCAGAATCCGGACAGAACCTCTGAAACCATCATGTTCATTGGTAACCAGCGCAGGAGTGACAGAAATCTGAGTTTAACTCATTTCACCTTTTAATCCATACAAACTAGTCAAACACATATTCTTGAAATTCCACAAAATAAAATGTTAAAAAGTTTTCGTATTTCTTTCAGTCTCTTTAGGCTTTTTAGTCTCTTCCAGAGTTCAGACAAAAAGTTCTGTGTCCAAAAGAAATCTAGATCCACCAGGAGACACCAGTCCACACTAGAATGATCTCTGCAAATCTGGCTCCTTAATCCAGCTTTCCTGAGTCGGTTATCCTTTTTTATTTCATCCTGGGGTCCCTTGCACCCCCCCCACCCCGACACCCCAAACATCTCTCCTTTCATTCCCTGATGCTGACTCCGCCCACTTCTTCTAGAATTCACATAAAAACTCCACACAACGTTTATGAAGGAACCCCGTTTGTATTCGTGTTAACAGAATCGTTCCAGCCGGACTCTCTTGGTATCCGGATTTGTTTTGTCTGCTGGACGCCTTCAGGGCTTCAGTTTGACCCGTTTCCCTCCTGAGTTCACTTCCTCTCACCTTTGACAGAAGCTCCTCTGGTCCAAAACGTTTCACTCTGTGACCCAGAGAATGCAGGTTCAGGATCAGCTGAGGGATGTGGCTTATTTGAGGAGTTCACCTGTAAACATCAAGCGCTGACGATTTCTCACCTGTTGAAGAGCCTTAATAAAATCACCTAATAAAGGGGGCGTGGCTTCCTGGAAGATCAAACATCTGGAGATCCCAGAACAAAAGAAGAAATAAAGGACAGAATTGAAACCAGTTTGATGTTTTAGTGTCTTTAACTCTTTGTTACCTGAACTGTCGCTGCTGACAACAAAAACACACGTTCTCCTAACCTTTGACCTTTGATTGTAGACGCCATCCACGTCATTCTAACCGATTCTGACGTGAAGAAAATCTTTTGCTCCGATATGAAGTGTTGCATAACTTGACAGATGACGTCATTTCTGTTATAAGGTGTGGCTTCATAGCAGCTCTGATGACTTCATACTTTCAAACTCGAGTCAGAAGTTTTGGATTCTTTACCGCAGTGTTTCACTACGGAACAAAGACGCTTTCTCCGCCTCAGAATCCGTCGGAGTTTCGTTAACGGCGTAAACGCTGAAGCGTCTCGGTAACTCAAAGACAGCTCTGGAGCTCCGATGTTTAAGGTTAGCTGCTCCCTAAAGTGTCTGATTCTGCTGCAGCTGAAGAATCAAACCTTGTGGTCGAGGTCTCCCGTCTGTCTGCTGACGCCTGAGGGCTGCCGTGTAACGATGACTATCAGCTCGTTAGCACTCGGAGCTCGTTAACATCCACATCTCCTCACTTCTCTCCAATCTACAGCAGGAGTCGCGGCTCGTTAGACTTCAGAGTGTGTGCAGGTCTGTTTACCTGTGTCTGATGTCACCTGGATCCTCCTGTACCCCC
>NW_023416899.1:443360-444286 GCF_002922805.2 Oryzias melastigma | reverse complement strand
CTCCCCCAGCAGGTTTCATCCTGTAATGTGTGAGCAGCAGCGGTGGGGAGATGTGTGTTCTGATGCTGGCCGCTGCAGATATCTGCCATTATAATCCCATTAGACGACCTCCGCCGACTGCAGGCGTTATCACTGCAGTCTGCAGGACGCAGCAGCGGGAAAACCTTAACGGAGTTTCTGCTCCACATTGTTTGGCTTTCATACAGCCACTCTCCTTTAGATCAGGACTTAAACCTGAACAAAGAACCGACGTCCGGAGCTTTGGAGTTCAGCTCCTTCCAGAACGATTCACAATCCGATTCTCCTTCAGAAGTTATTAAAGTTCATGCGATAACACTTTGGCTGCAGAATAACAATAAAGCCCTGAGACTGAACAGAGTTCATCTGTGTTTGAGTTATCAGCAGTGATTTCATCTCAGTGCCTTTGAGAGTTTAATTTGGAATAATCCAATTGTTCCAGACAGAAATCCTGCCTAAAGCTGCAGCATCTCCTTGTGGATTGGACCGTGAGATGAAGCTCAGCCGAGTATTTGTTCTGACTGAGGAGAAAGAAAACATGAAATTTAATCTGAAGACAAACACCAGAGCAAACATGAGGGGGAGGAATTGAAACTTTTGTCTCCTCCTCATTATCTCACCGTTAGAATGGGTCCAGATGCAGATGATTGAGACGGTTTAAAGACTTAGAGGAGACAAACTTTACTCATCTTGTCTGCACAGAAATCAAAGCTTTTCTGATGTGAAGTGAAACAGTTTGAAAGAATCCAGACTTTCATCTCCATCCGAAACGTCTGCTTCAGTCACAGAACAAACACAGAGCAGCCAGCAGACGGACCAACCAACGAGCAGACGGACCAACCAACGAGCAGACGGAACAACCAACGAGCAGTCGGGAACGGCCAACGAGCAGACGGAACAACCAACGA
>NW_023416899.1:439743-443230 GCF_002922805.2 Oryzias melastigma | reverse complement strand
ATGGGTCCAGATGCAGATGATTGAGACGGTTTAAAGACTTAGAGGAGACAAACTTTACTCATCTTGTCTGCACAGAAATCAAAGCTTTACTGATGTGAAGTGAAACAGTTTGAAAGAATCCAAACTTTCATCTCCATCCGAAACATCTGCTTCAGTCACAGAACAAACACAGAGCAGCCAGCAGACGGACCAACCAATGAGCAGACGGAACAACCAACGAGCAGACGGAACAACCAACGAGCAGACGGAACAACCAACGAGCAGACGGACCAACCAACGAGCAGACGGACCAACCAACGAGCAGACGGAACAACCAACGAGCAGACGGAACAACCAACGAGCAGACGGAACGACCAACGAGCAGACATGATTTTTTTTTTTTTTTCTTTTTTTTCCTGTTTACACGTTTTAAAAATCTTGTTGATGTGAATGTTGCCTCACTGCTCTGCCAGCACCGTGGAGAGTTTCAGACTCATCAGTTCAAAGACTCTAAAGGTTTTATTGTAACTGTCAGTAACAGCTAAATTATGGGATGGCCTCCAGCAACAATGAAAAATACGATCAAATAAATAAACTAAAATATAACGAATAATTACAGTAATAACAATAAGAAACTGTACAAGTGTAAGCCCCCCCCCCATGGTGCACATTATTCACAGGAAATGGCTGAGAGGACAGGAAGTTCTCCGTCTGAAACTCAGAACATCTTCTGCTTAATGAGAAAGTGGGGAGTTCAGACGAGGATGACAGACGTGTCTCCTCTTTATCCAAACATCTCCGTTTCCCTTCAGACGCTCATCAAACCGACCGACAGCAGCAGGTAATTTAGGAGGAAATAATCCCGTTCAGACCCCCCACCCTGCAGCTCTGACAGATGTCGGAAAACTGCACTGAAAACCATTTCTAAACACCAGATTCTGCTGGCAGAGTCACACCAGAGCAGTTTTTATCTAAGACTCCCATGATTCAGTCTGTTTCTAACAGAGATGTTGAACATGCAGGACCAGAACCAAACCGCAGCGCCTCACGGACCGATCCAACCAGCAGGTTTCTGTCGAACAGCCCCCCCCAGACAGGAATCTGAACTCCTGTGGCTCAGAGACAGGATGCAGAAACACGCCGTCGCTGAAACGCCTCAGAGCTGAGCAGAGGATCCATGAGGAGCTGCAGCTTCTGTAATAACCAGTGAACACATGGATCCTGTCGGATCATCTGAGCAGTCTCAGGAGGGAAGTCCAGAGCCCGTGACCTCCAGCTGTTCCAGAGGATGACAGACCCGGTCCATCCAGCTCCCATGTGGAGGATCCGTGTCTCATAGCTTCAGCTGGGACATTTCTGACCTGGAGGTCTGATGAACATCTGCTGAAGTTCGGTGTTTGCTGCAGAGGCCTCCAGAAGGAGATCATCCGGAGGCGTGCACCTCCTGCATGGAGGGAGCTTGGAGAAAGGCACAGCTGCTGCTCAACAAACGTCTGAGGAGACTTCTGTGATCTTTGTCTGAGAGTCTGACCTCCGAACTCGTCTGAGAGTTTTCTCTCCCGCCTCAGACCTCGGTCTGCTCCCTGGACCGGGGCACCGTGCTGCTGAAACCTTCTGCATCGGGGTCGCCTGGTCGCCACGGCAACGCCTGACTCGTGTATGACTGCTCTGCAGGGGGATGAGTGTCAGCTTCCAAGCTGCTCATCACCCCTCAGAGGAGGAGGAAGGAGGAGAAAGGAGCTCTGATAATCTCCTCTCAGCTTGAGACACAAACGTCCTCGTCGCCATGGTTACTCAGACAGGTGACTTCCTGTCAATTCTCCTCCAGCAGCACCTCCTCTGACGATGGAGAGACTTTGAGGAGGAGGAAGTGTGTGTTAAAGTGGGGGGGTCTCAGATTCAGAGTCTGGTGGCAGAGAGTCAGACGGGAGTAAACATCTCTGCAGGAGGTTTAGGAGGACTCGTCTGGAATGGAGACAGACCGCCATCCGTGAATGTGACGGTGAAACGAGGACCGTGATTGGCTGAGAAGAGAAGGAATGGAATGGAGGAAGATCTTCCTTCATCACTTTGGAGTTACAGGGTTGCTGGAGCCTATCCTGTGAGGAGGAGCTTCACTAAACTGCTGGATTCAGATGAAACGTTTCAGACCGTCAGAGGAAACGTCTGTGGAGCCAAACGTTCAGGAAATAAAAATATTCAACAGTTTTGACAAATTTCACTGAGTTTTTTTAGTATTTGTTGCATTTTTTTCCTTTACTTTTATGTCTTAAAAATTGTGCTCTGAGTTTTATGTTCAAGCATTTAGAACATTAAATATAAAGGTGTAAACAAATGCTAGATATGAAGTTTGAAGTTCAGCTCTGGATTCTGCAGAACGTTTTTCCATCAGCTGAGAGGAACACTTCGGGTTCTTGCAAAGACTTCTGGGAAATGTCACTGTTTTTGTGGGTTTGACATTTCTCAGTGAAACTCATAAATAGTTTCTCTTTGTTAGTAGAGTTTAAGTCATCTATGAAACCTCCAGCGATTTATCCAATCTTGATCTCCAAACGCTCAGCACCTTCAGGAGAAGGACCATTGTACTTTTCCTTTTTGCAAATGTCTACAGTTTTTAAGATTCTGCTCATTTTTAGCCCGTGTGAAGTCAATGGAAAAAAGTTCAAATCCTTCAGTCATGTTGTACATTTTTAAACTTGTACAATATTAGTATCAAAACATTCAACACGTTCAGGACATGCTTGTACTTTGGGTTTCTGTACAAATTCACCTGATTGAGAATGATCAGCCCAACGAGACAAATCTTTTTGTTATTTTGGGCTAAAATAAAATTGAATTAAATTAGATTTTTTTTCAAATCCTTTAAAAACTTTGTGCACTTTTGAAGCTTATTGTTTGTACTTTTGGTTATTCAAACATTTTATACATTTGAAGATTTTATTCCATTTTTGTGAATTTTTAAAGAATATTTTTAAATTTTGTGCACTTTTTGGAAATTTGGTATCAAAACATTTGGGACAATATGACGACTCGGCGACCACATTCAGCAGAACGCGTCCACACTGACATCAGCAGGTGCTGCTGCTCTTCTGGTCTCTGTTGGACTCAACTGTCCGGTTCCTGGTCTGTCAGGATCTTCAGAAGGATCTGGCTCTCAGCTGAGACTCTGAACGCAGAAGTGACTCTGAAGAAGTCAAACGGATCTGATCCCACCGGGACTGGATCAGAACCAGAACCAGAGGAAGGAGCGTTTGCCAGCAGCAGCTTGGATGCTGCAGACCCAAACATCAGACCGGCTCTGGGGGATTTACACCCCCCACCTCTGGCAGCGGCGCCGAGCGGCACAGAGCCGTGACAGAGGACCCCCCCCCACAGAGCCCCCAGCTGAGAAAAACACTTTCTGTCCCGCTGAACTGTGGGACGTCATGTGGAACCAGAAGCTGCTGGAAGAAAGTTCTGATGCTCTGCAGAAGGGGAAGGAGGAGACAACCGGTGGAGGAGGAGGAGG
>NW_023416899.1:439005-439205 GCF_002922805.2 Oryzias melastigma | reverse complement strand
GTAACTGGAGGATTCCCTCGGCTGTGAATCATCCCGACGTGTCAGATCTTCAGGACTAAAACATCGTTTCTATTCTTCTGTTTTCCTCTGAGGTTTTTTTTTAGCAGGTTTTGTTCCTCAGACATCAGAGCAGCTGATGGAGCGGCGCCGAGCGAGCGTCTCATCACAGCGGTTAGAACATTAGAAACCATGTTTTACAT
>NW_023416899.1:438542-438973 GCF_002922805.2 Oryzias melastigma | reverse complement strand
TTTGGATCAGTGATCAAACAGATGTTCTGTTCACATTTACATCTGTGCTGCCATGCTCTTATTTTGGTAGAACAGGAAGAACACAGACATCACATGATCCCAGAGTCACTCCTGCAGAAGAGGCAGAGGAGACTCAGACTGTCGGGTCAGAACCGGGTCACAGCTGCTGCCGTTAAATCCCTGAAGAGCAGCGGTGCAGCGTTTGTTGATCCGACTCTCCTTCTGGGTGAAGCTCCTGATGAGATTCAGATCTCCACTGGAGAGAGGAGCAGGAGGAGCAGGAGAACCTCGTCCATCTTCATCATCCTCATCATCTTCATCATCTTCATCCATCCTCCTCATCATCTTCATCATCCTCATCATCTTCATCCATCCTCATCATCATCTTCATCATCCTCATCATCTTCATCATCCTCATCATCCTCATCATC
>NW_023416899.1:437358-438531 GCF_002922805.2 Oryzias melastigma | reverse complement strand
TCATCTTCATCCATCCTCCTCATCATCTTCATCATCTTCATCCATCCTCATCATCATCTTCATCATCCTCATCATCCTCATCATCCTCATCATCTTCATCATCATCTTCATCATCATCTTCATCCTCTTCATCATCATCTTCATCATCTTCACCATCCTCATCATCTTCATCATCTTCACCATCCACATCATCTTCATCATCCTCATCCTCATCATCCTCACATCTTAATCATCTGACTGAGCCTCTGAGTAACAAACAGACGTCCAGCATCATCACTCTCTGAAGCTCCTCCCCCTCTGTCCACCTCTCTACCACACCTGTGGTCACATGATGTTTTTCCTTAAATCTACACATTTCAACAGGACAGTAAAATCTGTTTCGAACAAACTCGTCAAGATTTGTCTTAATCAGCTGTGGATTTACATTCATATATTTCAAACTGGTTTCAGAGAATCAGGTTTATGGGGAGCGAGCATGTGCCAACAACAGGAAGTGATGTCATAATTCAGAGATCGGAGACCTGCTGGACTTGTTGGCCCCTCCCTCCTGGCGTGTTCTCTGTGAGTTTTAGTGTAACTGTTGATTGATTCTGCTGGACGTTCTTTGATGTCTTCCTTCAACGAGGAACTGCTCAGCTGATCCTCCTGAACAATGAAGGTTAAATGAAAAACCTTTAAAAACAAGTCAAAGACGGGACGGTTTGGATGAAGACTCCTGAGTTGGAGCTCAGATTCTGTCAAACCGAGTCCAGACTCTGAAGTTCAGAGGAGTTTTTCAGTTCTCCAGGTCCAAAGGTTCACTCGGTTCTCCTCTATCAGCAGCTCCTGTGAGACTCCAGCAGGTTCCTCTGAGGATTCAGCGCTCAGAGGAACACCTGAGGCCCACAGGCTCCTCCTTCCTGGAGGAGGAGCCTTCAGTCCTGCTCCTGGTTTTTACTCATGTGACAGACGGGGTTCAGGAGTCTCTCCGCTCTCTTTAGAGAACATCTCGTCTTCTCAGACGAACATTGATTGTTTCCAAAACAGAAGAAAGCATCAGCAGGAGCCGAAGGTCACGGGAGGTTCTTGTCTTTCAATCAAACCCACTAAAAACATCAGCTAAAAGTTCAAGTAATTTGGAAAGAATTCAGTCTCTCTGGTCTCCCATAGCTGATTCCATGATTTAGGGTGGGG
>NW_023416899.1:432713-434778 GCF_002922805.2 Oryzias melastigma | reverse complement strand
GTTCCTCTGAGGATTCAGCGCTCAGAGGAACACCTGAGGCCCACAGGCTCCTCCTTCCTGGAGGAGGAGCCTTCAGTCCTGCTCCTGATTTTTACTCATGTGACAGACGGGGTTCAGGAGTCTCTCCGCTCTCTTTAGAGAACGTCTCGTCTTCTCAGAGGAACGTTGATTGTTTCCAAAACAGAAGAAAGCATCAGCAGGAGCCGAAGGTCACGGGAGGTTCTTGTCTTTCAATCAAACCCTCTAAAGACAAACCTGCATTCGTCCAAGAAAAGAACCAAAAACCACAATAAGCCCCTCCCACTGGGCGTTTCATTCTGTGAACTATTTACCTTCACTCATACAGGCAGGTCGATTGAGAAGAATTTACAGCGATGACCTGATTACCCATCGAACATCATTTCAATGTTTACTGTCGTCTACAGGAGGACGCAGACAACAACACAGGAAGTGGTCATGTGACCAAAGCCCACAGAGATTGGTCTACTTTTGTGTTTACAGTCTGATGACACGATAAACATCACGATAAAGACTGCAGCTGAGACGATGTGGCTCTATTTTTAATTAGAAACTTTAACATAACTTAGAAAATGAATATTCTTTTTACATGAAGACATTTCTCTAAAACTTTTATTGAACTGTAACTGTGGCTCACATACAAGTTTTTACCCAAACTAAATCTCAGGCTTTTATTTTGGCAAATTAAGAAATATTTTTCAAGTTAAAATTTTGTCTGTTTCCTCAACAAAATGTTTAAGTTTAAATAAACATTGAAATGTTTCATGAATAATTAGGACCAAATGTGTTTTTATTTATATTCCTATTGAAATGAACTTCATGACTTTAGCAAACAGCTGCTGGATTAAACCACAGAAGAATCTACGAACTTTAAGAATTTGTCTCTTTCTAATGTCGGGATGGGACCGTTTGGAATTTGGACCGGACCGGTTCTTTAAAAACGGTCCGGTGCCAAACGGTGAGATGCTGAACCAAATGTTTGCTTAGAAATAATTTCTTTAAAACTGTTGTGGAGGGATCTCAAATCCATACTAGTGATGCCAGAGGAGAGAGGAGCAGAGAGGAGCAGAGGGGAGTAGAGAGGAGTAGAGAGGAGTAGAGAGGAGCAGTGAGGAGTAGAGAGGAGTAGAGAGGAGTAGAGAGGAGTAGAGAGGAGTAGAGAGGAGCAGTGAGGAGCAGAGAGAAGCATTGATTAGTAGAGAGGAGCAGTGAGGAGCAGAGAGGAGCAGTGAGGAGCAATGAGGAGCAGAGAGGAGCAGAGAGGAGCAGTGAGGAGCAATGAGGAGCAGAGAGGAGCAGAGAGGAGCAGAGAGGAGCAGTGAGGAGCAGAGAGGAGCATTGAGGAGCTGTGAGGAGCAATGAGGAGCAGAGAGGAGCAGAGAGGAGCGGTGAGGAGCAGCGTCTTTGTCCGTCTTCCTCATCAGAGGCAGAAACTCTGATCCGGTTCTGCTCTGAAGAAGCTTTCGGGATCATCTGATCATAATCTGATTATGAGACTCACAAACTGAGCTCAGCCTCTGAGACCGAGACCTTAACGTGCACACACACACGTGCACACACACACATGCACACCCCCTCGTGCACACACACTCGTGCACACACACTCGTGCACACACACTCGTGCGCTGTCCTGACCCGCTGACAGCTCAGACCTCATTATCAGCAGATTCTTCTTCTGTGTTTTCTTTGCAGTAATTAATCCGATGTGAGCAGCGGTCCGAGAGCCGGAGCCTCCTCCCAGGAGACCGTCTGTGGAGCAGAACGAGGAGGGAGGTAGAGTCCAAGGAGCAGAGGGAGAATCAGAGAGAGGAGCAGAGGGAGGAGCAGCGAGAGGGCAGAGGGAGGAGCAGAGAGAGGAGCAGAGGGAGGAGCAGAGGGAGGAGCAGAGAGAGAGGCAGAGAGAGGAGCAGTGGGAGGAGGTCGCTGCAGATTCGCAGGAGGATCTCCTGCTGTCAGACAGACATGAAGATCTTCGACCTCCTCTGCAGCTTCTGTCTCTGCATGTCCATCGAAAGCTGGAGGGAGGACAGGCTCCGCCCCCAGCCCC
>NW_023416899.1:429253-431776 GCF_002922805.2 Oryzias melastigma | reverse complement strand
GCAGGTTGTCTTTCAAACTGAAAATAGAGTTACATTTAAAAGTTTAGAAACGAAACGTTTTGGACCCTAAGTTCCAAAGGGTTAAATGGTGTATACTTGTATACTTGTATAGCGCTTCCTACCCTCCTTCGAGGGCCCAAAGCGTTTCACAGTCACAGACCCATTCACCCATTCACACATTCACACACTGGTGGTGGCTCCGCTGCCGAACTCTGGCGCCAACCTCCCACCAGAGGACATTCGGGGTTCAGTGTCTTGCCCAAGGACACTTCGACACATGGGGGGGCAAGGCGGGAGTTGAACCCGCTCACTTCTGATCAGGAGTCGACCGCTGCACCACGGCCACCTTGTTAAAAATAAAAACTCTAAATGTACAATTTTGCATGTGATTTTATATTGTGATTATTTGCAGATAATAAGAGGCTTGTAAATACTGTAACAAAATAATAATAATAATATCAATGTTGATTAATCACAATTAATTTTTTCTGGATTTGCGATTAATTAGTTAATTTTTTTAATTGATTCCTGGCCTTACCTTTTAAAATTCTGCACAGGATCATTCCAGTTGTCATGGTTCAACCTGCTGCTTCTCCCTCCAACCACCAGAGGGAGCGCTCACCTGAGTTCTGAACTCTTCACCTGCCTTCACCTGGATTCATCTTCATCAGCTGTTTCCCATCAGCTCATCACTGCCATAGTATTTAGTCTGGCTCACTGCGAAGTCTTGTTTGCCCTGCTTACAGTCCAAGCGTTTTCTCCTATGCCTGGCTCCTTGTGTTTTGACTCCTGCCTGAATCCTCGACTCTCCGCCTGGCTCCTTGTGTTTTGACTCCTGCCTGAATCCTCGACTCTCCGCCTGGCTCCTGTGTTTTGACTCCTGCCTGTTTTCTGACCACGCCTTGTCCTGTGTCTTCATTAAAACCTTTCGTTTCATGGATCCACACGTCTACATCCACTCGTCACAGAAGACTTCACCAGCCTCGGATCCAGCAATGAGTGTTCCCACGCCATCCTGCTACCATCCTACTGGAGCACGGTCGTCAACTTCACCAGCTAACTACCACCACTGACGCCATCATGGAACAGCTTCTTGCCAATACAGCCGCTAACACTATACCTGCAACTCCCCGATGCTCACCTTCCATGTCAACGGGTCTGGGGAGCCCTCCAGCTGCTGCTACTCCTGTATCCGGTCCTCGTCTGTCCTTACCGGATAAATTCACAGGGAAACCCAAACAATGTAATGGTTTCCTCATGCAATGTCAGCTGTTCCTGCATCAACTGACTCATCTTTACCCCACTGAAGAAGCCAAGGTCTCCTTCCTGTGTTCACTGTTGTCCGGTGAAGCTTTGGAGTGGTTGGCTGCCTTGTAGTCAGGAGGCTCATTACTCTTCCATTCATATGTTGCCTTCACTCAACTGTTACGCGCCGTGTTTCACCATGCTTCCAACAGGAAGGAACCCGGCGAACAGCTCATTGACATTAAACAGGGCAGAGACACCGCTGTGCCGTATTCCTTACACTTCTGGAATCTCGGAGCTCAAACTACATGGTCTCCGTGGAGTTTGAAAACGGTCTTTCGCCGAGGTCTGTCAGCAGAGTTACAAAGGGAGATCGCCTGCTGCGATAAACAAATGGATATTGACCAGCTCATCGCCCTCACTATTCGTTTGGACAATCTCATACGTGTTCGAAAACCCAGAGACTCGACGTCTGAACGTCCAGCCATTCTCCAGAGCCCCATCGTCAGTCTCAAAGTAGCTCCTGTGAACCAGTGCAGCTGGGCTCCACTCGCCTCCCTCCAGAGGAACGAGAGAGAGAGAGAAAACCTCTGTCTTTACTGAGGGAGTCCCGGTCATCTCCGCGCATCCTGCCCCGACCGTCGGGTGGGCCGGTGAGTGATAACTTTCCTCCTTTTGAAATACCTATCACTCTTGACAGAGCAGACAGAAGTATAGCAGCATCAGCCATGATAGATTCAGGGGCAGCAGGAAATTTCATTGACTTGGGGTTTTCTCATGCTAATGCTATCCCTCTGCGGGTGGCAGTTTCTGCCTTAGATGGTCGCCCTCTGGGTTCTGGAAGGATCAAGTTCCTCACTCCAGCCATCCGACTTGAGATCCAGGACCACCATGAAGACCTCAGATTCTTTACTGCTGACTCTCCTCACTGTGCCGTCATTCTGGGTTTGCCATGGCTTGAGACACACGACCCTAGCATCACCTGGTCTACTAAGGAACTGAACTTCACGTCTAGCGTCTGTCGGGACCACGTCCCGAAATCACAAAACTCAGTGCCAGAGCGGTCTCCACCTCGTCAGGTAGCCACCACCAAGATCGTCACACATGATCCAGAGCTAACACCTGACTTTTTGCCTGCCCAATCCTGGGATTTGCTAGAGGCCTTTAGCAAACGCAATGCCACACGTCTCCCCCCCCACCGGTCGTATGACTGTGCCATTGAGCTGCTGCCACTCCTACGAGGGGAAGGGTGTTTCCCCTGTCCCAACCAGAAACTGA
>NW_023416899.1:426634-427426 GCF_002922805.2 Oryzias melastigma | reverse complement strand
GCCTCCTGTAGCTCATCACACCTGTGTTGGGAGATCTGGACGAGCTGAGGAGATTCAGAGTCACAAGAGCTTCAATGAGTAGAAGTGTTGACCCCCCGTTTCTGTGGAAGAAGGCGGGGCTTCCCCTCCCACATCTTTCCTCCACAAAGTTCTGTTCTGACCTTCATGTTCTGAGAACATCAGGAGGAGCTGAACTCCTCATCATCTGTTTCTCTTCCTCCTCCGGACTGCTGGAGCAAACATCCGAGTTCGGAGGAACTTCTCTGGATCTGAAAGCTTTTTCCAAAAGTCAAACGTTGGATTTTTCTGATGTTTGAGAACCTGCAAAGTCCTGAATGAGGAGCAGAGCTGGAGTCGCCGCTGCTGCACAGACGCTCACAGGAAGGCATCAGCTGCTGCTCCTGCTGCAGGAGAACGCCGCGCTCCTCATCCTCATCGTGTGCGACTGCAGCAATCAGCCTCAGAAACACCCGCGCCTCCTCCTAATGCGGGAGGAGTCACATCCCATTTTCCCACCGACAGCAGCATCCCGGGACAATTACAGCCTGGAAGTGGAATCTGAGAGACATTAGAGCTGTTTATCAGGAGGCTGAGAGGAGGAGAAACGAGGAGAGGGCTGAGGGACAGAGAAGGAGGAGGAGAAAGGAGGAGAGGGCTGAGGGACAGAGAAGGAGGAGGAGAAACGAGGAGAGGGCTGAGGGACAGAGCAGGAGGAGGAGAAAGGAGGAGAGAGCTGAGGGACAGAGAAGGAGGAGGAGAAAGGAGGAGAGAGCTGAAGGAGAGAGGAGGAGG
>NW_023416899.1:420942-426502 GCF_002922805.2 Oryzias melastigma | reverse complement strand
GGAGGAGGAGAAGGAGGTCAGGAGGAGTCGGCCATTCTATGTTGTAAAAACAGCTTGTTAAACATTTTTGGTTTTCACAGCAAAATGAATCCAATTTTTCCAGAAAGAATTTTCTGTTTTTGCATAATTTTATGAATGTGAATACAAGATGGAAAAATGACGAAATAAAGGTAAAGGGATTAAAATGATACCAAATTAGCAGCAGGTTGTCTTTCAAACTGAAAATAGAGTTACATTTAAAAGTTTAGAAACGAAACGTTTTGGACCCTAAGTTCCAAAGGGTTAAATGTTGTATACTTGTGTAGCTCTTTCTACCCTCCTCCGAGGGCCCAAAGCGCTTCACAGTCACAGACACATTCACCCATTCACACATTCACACACTGGTGGTGGCTCCACTGCCGAACTCTGGCGCCAACCTCCCACCAGAGGACATTCGGGGTTCAGTGTCTTGCCCAAGGACACTTTGACACACGGGTGGGAGTAGCCACCACCAAGATCGTCACACATGATCCAGAGCTAACACCGGATTTTTTTTCCCTGCTCAATCCTGGGATTTGCTAGAGGCCTTTAGCAAACGCAATGCCACACGTCTCCCCCCCACCGGTCGTATGACTGTGCCATTGAGCTGCTGCCACTCCTACGAGGGGAAGGGTGTTTCCCCTGTCCCAACCAGAAACTGAGGCCATGCAGAACTACTTTCAGGAAGAGCAGCAAAAAGGATTCATACGACCATCCACGTCACCTGCCTCGGCACGGTTCTTTTTTGTCGTCCCTGCATAGACTTCAGGAGTCTGAACGACATAACGGTCAAATACCGCTATCCGTTACCTTTGGTTCCAGCAGCATTGGAACAATTACGCCAGACACGCTTCTTCACAAAGCTAGATTTACGCAGCGCTTACAATCTCATTTGCATAAAGGAGGGGGACGAGTGGAAGACGGCCTTCTCCACGACAGCTGGTCACTATGAGTATCTCGTCATGCCGTTTGGACTGTGTCATGCCCCTTCTGTTTTTCAGGCTTTTGTCAACGACATATTCAGGGACATGCTACAGCCCCACGTCATTGTCTCCATTGACGACATCCTAGTGTACTCAAACACCTTTGAAGAGCACATAACCCATGTTCGTCAGGTTCTCCAACGACTGATAGACAACAACCTTTACGTAAAGGGTGAGAAGTGCGAGTACCATACCACTTCTATGTCCTCTTTGGGTTACGTAATTAGTTCCCAAGGGGTCGCCATGGATCAGGGTAAAGTGGATGCGGTGTTACAATGGCCTCAACCCAAAACCGTCAAAGACTTGCAACGTTTCTTAGAATTCGCCAACTTCTATCGTCGGTTTATCAGGGGCTGTAGTGTCGTTGCAGCTCCTCTCACCTCCCTTTTGAACTCCAGAGGCCTCCTTAGCTTTATCATGTTGCTTTGAAGTATTTTAAATGTCGCGGTTCAGCTACATTTAGCACCGCACTTTATTGCCTTAATTATACTTTTCTAACCACATTAGTTTTTCACATTTATTCTTTTTTTTCTATGAAATATTTTGTGAAAATCACACGTTAATGTTGAAAAAATAATTTAAAAATTTCCAGAAGAGAAAAGCAACTTCATGAGAAACAGTTGGAGTGTTTAGTGTCCTTTTATATTTAATTCATGTCAAACAAAATAATGAGACCAAAGATCATCTCTGGTATTGTGTTGAGATATATCTCCATAGTACTGCATCACCAATAAACACTCCTAATTAAGAAACTGCTCTTTATCAGCTCTGCTGCTCCTCCTCCTCCTCCTCCTCCTCCTCCTCCTCCTCCTCTTCCTCCTCCTCCTGGTGGCCTGATTCAGTCACTTCTCTCCTCTACAAGGAAACCTTTTTGGTTTTTGCTTCAGTGACCAAAGAAAACATCAGATCCTGCAGAGCAGCGCTGTGAGGAAAGCTCAGCTCCTGCCTCCTCCTCCTCCTCCTCTTCCTCCTCCTCCTCCTCCTCCTCCTCCTCCTCCTCCTCCTCCTCCTCCACAGTTGGATCTAATAACTATCATTAATTAATCACATTTTTTCCTTTTTTCGCTGGTAAAGGATATTGTAGTTCGGTTGTTCTGTGAGTTCAGAGGCTCTGAAAACTCTAAGTTCTGAGTGGGTCGGTTCTGAGTGGGTCGGTTCTGAGTGGGTCCGTGCTGCGGTGCTGCTCACATCTGTCTGCAGGAACCAGAACTGCAGATTGATTTTCTTTCCCTCGGAAAGCCAAACATCATAATGGTGGATTCATTTCTGCTGCGTTCGTCCTCCATCCTGACCTGGGGGGTTCTGGATATCTGGATATCCCACAAATCTTTGATGTTCCTCGTCATCTGTGAGCAGCAGGAGGGGAGGAACCTCAGTTTCATCAGACCTCCCACAGCAGACCCTCAGTAATCCGTCTGCAGGTGAGAACAGTCACACCTGTACGGAGAACACAGGTGATCTGCATGAAGGATCGGGGTCATAGACCGTAGAGAGAAACGCACGTTCTACGGGCACTTACAGATCATGTGCACACCCTATGTGGGGGTCCTGTAAGAGCCAGCTCAGTGGCCCTGTGGTAGAGTGTCTGCCTTGATACTGGAAGGTCACGAGTTCAAATCCAGGCCGAGTCAAAGCAAAGCAGCAACGTGCCGACATGTTTGGTTCTTCGTGTCTGTGGAGTGATGGTGACCGCCTGTCAGAGGGGGGGCTGAACAGTGGGGGGAGGGGGGTACAGTTGTTCAGAAACACACGAGCTGCCAAACGCCGCCCCCCCCATCCTGCTGTCTCTTCCTCTGACATCAGCGCCGTCTGCGTCCCATCTGCCTCCATCTGACCGGCCTCTGATCCACAGCTCCTCACTGAGAACCCCCCGAGTGTCATGGGGGGGCATCAGCCCCCGCCTCACCATGAGGGCGAAGTTCTATCAGCTTCTCATGCTGAAGAAGAAGCTGCTCTCGCTTTCTTTCAGATTCATTCTAATCCAGACTGTTCCAGATCTGGGATTAAAGTTCAGGTGAGATCATCAGGTGAGGGTCCAAATCCGACCTCAGAGAAGAGTGCTGCCTTCAGGGGGGGGGGCTGGAGGGAGTCCGAGGATCGGCAGTGACTGATGGAGCGTCAGAACATAGAGCAGCGGCCTGTTCTGCACATGCATGTTCTCCTGCACATGCATGTTCTCCTGCACATGCATGTTCTCCTGCAAACGCATGTTCTCTTGCTCATACATGTTCTCCTGTACATACATGTTCTCCTGTACATGCATGTTCTCCTGTACATGCATGTTCTCCTGCACATGCATGTTCTCCTGCAAACGCATGTTCTCTTGCTCATACATGTTCTCCTGCACATGCATGTTCTCCTGCACATACATGTTCTCCCACACATACATGTTCTCCTGCACATACATGTTCTCCTGCACATACATGTTCTCCTGCACATACATGTTCTCCTGTACATACATTTTCTCCTGTACATACATGTTCTCCTGTACATACATGTTCTTCTGTACATGCATGTTCTCCTGCAAACGCATGTTCTCCTGCTCATACATGTACTCCTGCTCATACATGTTCTCCTGTACATGCATGTTCTCCTGCACATACATGTTCTCCTGCACATGCATGTTCTCCTGTACATACATGTTCTCCTGTACATACATGTTCTCCTGCAAACGCATGTTCTCCTGCACATACATGTTCTCCCACACATACATGTTCTCCTGCTCATACATGTTCTCCTGTACATGCATGTTCTCCTGCAAACGCATGTTCTCCTGCTCATACATGTTCTCCTGTACATGCATGTTCTCCTGCTCATACATGTTCTCCTGCACATACATGTTCTCCTGTACATGCATGTTCTCCTGTACATACATGTTCTCCTGCTCATACATGTTCTCCTGTACATACATGTTCTCCTGTACATACATGTTCTCCTGCTCATACATGTTCTCCTGTACATGCATGTTCTCCTGTACATACATGTTCTCCTGCACATGCCTGTTTCCATGGGTCTAGTTCTGCTCCTGCCGAGCTCTAACGCTCCGTTTCAGCAGCAGAAGATGCTGGAGAGCTGCTCGGCTCAGCGGCTCCTCATAAAAGTTTCATGTTCACGCTCCGGCTGCTCTCCGGGTTTCATGGAATTCAGCAGGAATCCGTCTGCAGAGCTGACAGAGGAAGGAGCTCCTCACAGCTCCCGGCCGACACGCTGTCACTTATGTGGGGGCTGAAGGAGGAGGTGCTGCTGCTGCTGATGATGCTTCATGTCTGGACTTCTACAGATCGGATCTGTTGGAGGTCTTTCAGCATCTTCTCTGACGCCCCGCCTCCTGACATGACGACCTGTGAGCGGTCTGTCTGTGGGGGGGGGGACTGACAGATCCAGACCTCCTCCATCCTGGAGACGGAGTCACACGTTTGTGGAGAAAGATCCAGATCCTTCCAGAACCACTTGATCTGATCCTGATCTGGAAAAACAGCAGTTAAAGAAAGAAGAAACATTTTTTTGTAATATTTGGTGAGGACGCTGCTGCTGAAAAAGGCTTTCAGTCTGACGTTTGGAGGAAATCATTTTTTTATCAAATGTTTTCCTTGATTTTAAATGGTTTGAAACTCTTGTTCTGATCAACAAGCATCATTTTCTGGATGGAGCTCTTGAACTTCTCATGATCATTTAAACATTCAAAGTCCATCAGCGTGACATGTCATCAGCCTGATGACCTTCTCTGGACTTCCTCCTCTCATCATCTTCATCAGGATCACCAGATCAGTTTCTGTCATTGCTGTCAGATCACAGGTGTTACCTGTTCCTATTCTGGAGACCTCGTACTCA
Organism: Oryzias melastigma; assembly: GCF_002922805.2. Taxonomy (NCBI): domain Eukaryota; kingdom Metazoa; phylum Chordata; class Actinopteri; order Beloniformes; family Adrianichthyidae; genus Oryzias; species Oryzias melastigma. Next base: position 421,670 of record NW_023416899.1, on the reverse strand, counting down.
CTAGCGCCCCTCTCTGGAGAACAGGGAGTGAGGCATCCTTTTATCTCAGAAAATCCTCCGTTCTTTCAGTCCTGGCTTCATTTCTGCTCTCACTACAACCTGGGACTTATTTTTTAAGATGTGCTGTGTCAGCACGTTAAGAATTGAATCCAAAACATTTATCGAAGATTAGTTTAATCAGTAAGATTCAGTAAAGATTCACAATGTTCTTGATTCTTCTGTGGAGCCGATGGTCCGTTCATTAGTATGTATGAGAACCGTTAGAATTTTGAATGTGGTTCTGAACTGGTACTTTGAAATAAAACAGCATTTGTGTGTGATGAAGCAGCGAGACAGGAGGAAGGGGAATGTGTCCAGGAAGCTTCATCTCCTCCTTCCTGTCTGCGGCGCTACAGCTCCGTTTTCACACATACGGATTTCAGCGCTCATCGCCACGGCGACGGTTCGTCCATCGTACCTGTCACTCTGATCCATCCGGTCACTGAATTATAAACTTTTGCTGTGAAGTTCAGACAAACCTTCCATCACTTCACCTTCGGTCACCTGACTGAAGCTCCACCCACCCTCACAGCCACACCCACTCTTATTTGAGCCTGCCCCCAATCGCGGAAAGGTAAAACGATTGGCTAAGATCGTACAGCAGAACTCAATAGAATAGAAGTGACTGATGAGTTTGAAATGCAGCACAGAACCATGACGGTTCCGGACATGAGACCCGCCCCTCCCCC
>NW_023416899.1:416488-420812 GCF_002922805.2 Oryzias melastigma | reverse complement strand
AGATGTTTGTTCAGAAACAAATAAAGGAAGAAAAGAGTTGGTACTGAGCCGGTTCTTCTGCGTAAACCTTTGGGTTCTGAGTGGGTTCTGCCCGGAACCGAGGGAGGAGCTGGAGCCGGGAGGATTCGGAGCCGAGTCCACTGCAGAGCACCTCCTCCTGCTCTAGAGGAGCTCCTCTGTAACATCCTGCAGCATCCCAGAATGACATTAACATAATGATATTTCTGCTGTCACCATGGCAACAGAGACCAGGAACGCCTAATGTGTTCCGTCTCTTCAGGTGCCCGACAACATGCGTACAGAGCAGCCTGCAGCAACATGACAGACACACATGCAGGAAACACCACACAAACATTCCAACACAAACACACAGAGCTGCAGCATCAGGAACATTTGACATTTTTATGGGAAAAACCTTTGTTTTCATGTGAAAATATGAAGACGAGAGCGTTTGAAGAACTGCTGGATAAAATAACCAAATGTTTTTCATTGTCTAAAGGAAAAGTCAGGTTTGACAGATGTTCTCAGCGCCTCATAAAACCTCATAAAACCTCATAAAAGATGCTTCTGGAACAACTTTGTTTTCAGACAGTTTTGTTCCCGACTTCTTTACAGGATAAAACCTGCTTGTTTCTTTACTCACTGCAGACGCGACGCATCATGATATGGTCTGATGAACCTGCGGGCTCGGACATGTTGACTCCTGCAGCTCTGCTGCTCCTTCATCCTCAGTTTGCTCTTATCAGACAGAACGTTTGGTTTCCTGGTCAGACTCCGGCACCGCTCCCTCTGATCTCCTTTGCCGGTTGTTTGTCTGGGAGCAGATGGAGATCAGTAAACTCAAAGCGATCCAAAGCTGTAGCGGCATCAATCTGCTGAGCGTGTTTGACGTGTTCAGACTCATTAGGAGCTTCTGTCTGCTCTCCTTTTTCAGATCCTTCATGTTCAGGGATGAGGAGGAAGGAGGAGCTCCTCTTGGCAGCAGGACGGGAGTCAGGACTATAAAAAGAAAATGCTGAGAGCTTCTGCAGCTCCTTCTAAGGAGGTTTCACGTGTCTGCCTTCAGGTTATTCAGGTCCTTCAGGTCCTTCAGGTCAGTCTGCAGATAGAAGGTTTTTAGTGTTCCTCTGAGCTGGTGGACAGGAGTCTTAATCAATCACTGTAGTATGTTTTAGAACATCACATTTACAAAGATCAACATTTAAACCTCATTCTTGCCTGACATAACCGAAAACAGACTGAAAACAGATTACAATCAGACTGGAATCAGACTGGAATCAGTATAAAATCCAAACTGCCAAAAAATTATAATCAGATTGCAATCACACTACAAATAGACTGCAATCAGATAACAACAAGACTACACTCAGACTACAGTCAGACTACAATAAGAAAACAGTCAGATTACAATCAGACCACCAAAAGAGTACAATCAGATAGAAAAGACTAAAGCCAGACTAGAATCAGACTCCAATCAGATACCAATCAGATTACAGTCGGACTATAAATAGAGTACAATCAGATAACAACAAGACTAAAGTCAGACTACAATCAGACTACAATAAGACCACAATGAGACTACATACAGACTACCATCAGACTGCAATCAGACCACAAATAGACTGCAATCAGATAACAATAAGACTACAGTCAGATAACAATCAGATTACAGTAAGACTACAACCAGACTACAGTCAGACTACAATAAGACTAAAGTCAGATTACAAAGACCACACATAGAGTACAATCAGATAACAACCACACTAAAGTCTGACTACGATCAGACTACAATAAGACTACAGTCAGATTACAATCAGACTACAGGTACACCACAATCAGACTACAGTCAGACTACAATCAGAATACAGTCAGACTACAATCGGACCACTGTGAGATTACAATCTGACTACAATTAGATGACAATCAGATTACAGGCATACTACAATCAGACTACAGTCAGACTAAAATCATACCACAATAAGACTAAAGTCAGATTGAAATCAGACCACCAAAAGATTACAATTAGATAAAAACCAGACTAAAGTCAGACTACAATCAGATTACAGTCAAACTACAATCAGATAGCAATTAGATGAAAACAATATTACTACAGTCAGACTATATTCAGACTACAGTTAGATTACAGTCAGACAGGAATCAGACTACAATCAGACTACAATAATACTATAGTAAGATTATAATCTGACCACAGTGTACAATCAGACAGTCAAACAGTCGGACCACATTCATACTACAATCGGACAACAATCAGATTACAATCAGACTACAATTAGATGACTACAGTATCAGACTACAATTACATGACAATCAGATTACAGTCACACTACAATCAGACTACAATAAGACTAAAGTCAGATTACAATCAGACAAAAAGAGTACAATTAGATAAACCCAGACTAACGAGACTATATTCAGACTACAGTCAGAATACAATCAGACTGTAAGACTACAGTCAGACAACAATCAGATCACAAAAAGAGTACAATCAGATCAAAAACAGACAAAAGTTAGACTACAATCAGACTACAGTCAGACTACAATCAGATTACAACTAGACAACAATCAGATTATAATCAGACTACAATCAGATTGCAATCAGACTACAGTCCGACTACAATTAGACTACAATCAGATTAGAGGCAGACTATAATCAGACTACAGTCAGACTACAGTCAGACTACAATCAGACTACAGTCAGACTACAATCAGATTACAGTCAGACTACAATCAGACTACAGTCAGACTATATTCAGACTAAAATCAGACTACAATCAGCAATCAGATGGAAATCAGACTACAATAAGACTACAGTCAGACTATAACCAGACTACAATTAGACTACAATCAGACAGGAAACAGACTACGATCAGTATAAAATCCGCACTGCCAAAGAATTGCAATCCGATTACAATAAGACCACAAATAGAGTACAATCAGATAACAAAAACTACGGTCAGATTACAATCAGACTACAGTCAGACTAAAAAAAGACCACAGTAAGATTACAATCAAACCACAGAGTACAATCGGGCAACAACCAGACTAAATTCGGACTACAATCACATCAAAGTCAGACTACAATCTGACTACAGTCGGACTATATTCAGACTACAATCAGACTATAATTAGACTAAAGTCAGGCTACAATCAGACTACAGTCAGAAAACAATCATATTGCAATCACTCTACAATCAGACAACAGTGAGACTAAAATCAGACTATAATCAGTTAGCAATCAGATGAAAATCGGACTACAATAAGACTACAGTCAGACTATAACCAGACTACAATTAGACTACAAACAGACAGGAATCAGACTGCAATCAGTATAAAATCCGCACTGCCAAAGAATTATAATCCGATTACAATCAGACCATAAATAGAGTATAATCAGATAACAACAAGACTACAGTCAGACTACAACCAAACTACAATAAGACTGCAGAAAGATTAGAATCAGACTACAATCAGATTACATTCAGAGTACAATCAGATAAGAATCAGATGAAATCCAGACTACAATAATACTACAGACTATAATCAGACTACAGTTAGACTACAATCAGACAGGAATCAGACTACAATCTGTATAGAATCACTGCCATAGAATTAAAATCAGATTACAATCAGACCACAAATAGAGTACAATCAGACTACAATCAGACAACAGTCAAACTACAATTAGACTACAAATAGAGTACCATTAGATTGCAATCAGACTACAATCAGATAAAAATCAGATTACAGTCATAAAAACAATCATACTATAATCCAACATTTTTTTTAGCTGTTTTCTTTTTTATTTTGCCCTTTTGAGACTCCAATGTCGCCACAGTTTCCAGGACTTTGGTCAAGTTTTCTCCATCCTGAGATTGTGGTAGAAACCTGCAGGTGATGCTGAGGCTGAAGGGGCGCGGAGTATGGCGGGGTGACCTGTTAATTATGTGGACCAGAGATAAATGTGGTGTTAGAGGACAGGACCTGCTGCAATGGAAACAGCAGGTCTAAGAAGGCAATTACATGTTAGAAATGGAGGGGTAGGGGGTGGGCTGGGGGGGTTGGTTTCATATTGTTGCTTCATGCAAACAGAAGAGCAGCTGCACCGAAACAAAGATGAGCAGAAACTGCTCACAGGCTTCATTTTTCTGACGCAAATCTGCTGCTGCTCCTCGTTTTTTCGCTGGTTGCATCAAACAACTTCACAAAAGGGGGTGGGGGGTGGGGGGCTGAACCTGAGCTTCTAGAGTGCGGGAGGGGGCAGCCTTCTTTTTTCACTCATAAATACTCATAGAAAATACAGAGG
>NW_023416899.1:413752-415477 GCF_002922805.2 Oryzias melastigma | reverse complement strand
AAGAAAAGAAAATGTATGAAACGTCTCCAAAACTGGAGATGCAGCCAGAGAGGATGCTGGTGGAGATGTGGACCGGGTCGGTATCAGCAGAACCAGAGGTCCAAGTCTGAGGAGTTCTGGACACAAGGAAAGAACCAGAGACTAAACAGAGTAAATAAGGGTTGAAGGAACATCTCATCATCATCGAGAGCTGAAGATCTCTGAAGACAAGAATCGACGGACCAAGACGGTAAAAACAGAGAATGAGGAAAAGCAAAAACAAACCAACAGAACAAAAACCAGAGACAGTCTGAGTGACTCGGATGACTCGGATGACTCGGATGACTCGGATGTTATTTATCTGTTCTGTTGGTTTTGTGGTTCATAACCAAGAACTCCAGATAAAAAGCTCACTCACAGAACTCTGAACCAGATCTACAGGTTCTGAAGGGTTCTGAAGGAACCCCTAAACCGGATCCGGTTGACATGTTCTCCTGCAGGTTTTCCTAGAACTGGTTCTGGAAACCCGGGACCAGCGTCAGAACACCAAGAGGAAAAAGGTTCTGCTGGACCAAAGCTTCCATGTGTTCCCCGAAGGCGGGAGTTTCCTGCCTGACACGATGTCAGTGATGAAGAGAGGAGCTCCACTGCGCCCCCTAAAGGGGGAAAAGGGAACTGAAGATTTTGTAGAAATAACTGAATTATATAAACATTTTTTTAGTTGTATCTGAGGATGTCTTTTTCTGATTTGTACATGTATTTACTTTTCTAGATTCCTGGATTACATCTGTATTTAAATGATTTTTTTGTTTTTAAACTTTTATGAAGCTTCATTTCTGTATTTTCTCCCTGTGTTTATGTTTGAGTGTGTTGTTCTTTTATTATCTTTATGTAAATTAATAATCCTAAGAAATGAGTTGGATCCAGTCCAGTCTTGTTGTTTGGTTCTGGTGGAGAACAGAACCTCATTTGGGTCTCTGCCTGACCTCAGAGCAGTTCAACTGTCTGCAGGTAAATGAAGGTAAAGGCTGCCACCTAGTGGCTGTAACCTGTTAATGTAATGAACAAAACTATCAGAAGGTTTTCACCAGTTCATCCTAAAATCTGTCTCTATTTTACTGTATGCTTCCTGATGATCAGGTGTTTAGAAATCAGTGGAAACAATCAGAATCTCACGTTCACAAAAAGGTTAAAACAGACGTTTCCTCTGCAGCTGAGAGTGGACGCCGCTTCTGCTAACCTCAGGAAATGAAGAAATCAACAGTAACTCGGCCGTCCCATCAAGCCCCGCCCACCGACAGACCGGGTCACACATGGACTTCAGCCTCTCTGAACATCTCCATGTGTGGAAACAACCCCACACCTCGTCAACCAGCTGACCCAATCATCAGGACAGGAACCTCACTGGTGCTGGAGGCTGAGCGGTACCGCCTCCATGCACAGTTTGGGCTCAGGATCTTCTCATGGAGGGAGTTTGTTCTGACCCGTCAGTTCAGTCTGCAGAGGTAAAGAAGGCTGACGACTCACCGAGTCTGGAAACAGAACTTTCCGGTCCAGAGAGCTGGAGGGGAGAACCAGATGATGCTACTCTCAGATCTGAAGATTTCCTTCAATTCTTTGATAGTAAAATCTCAAATGTTAGACAGAAGCTAAATGTGGTTATTCCCACTATCGACCCAAAGCAGGCAGAAGTTGTAGAAATCCATAGAAACGTCTGTAACATTAGACTGCTTTACTGCTGTGGAC
>NW_023416899.1:403669-406518 GCF_002922805.2 Oryzias melastigma | reverse complement strand
GGTCCAGGTGTAGACCGACCTGACCGGCCGGCCGCTACAGCAGATAAACGGTTTGGACATTCAGCTGAAGTTCCTTCATGTTCCACCATGCAGCTTCAGGGAACATTAAAGCGGTGAACGTGTGGCGGCGGGACGGCGACCTTCAGACGTCCCGACAGACGAGGAGTCTACAGAAGATCAACCAACATGCAGCAGCTTCAGCTTCAGCAGACGTTCTGCTCCTCGCTGCTGATCTTTTATTTAATTGTTTTGTTTTTATGCTTTTATTTACGTGCTGTGAGGCGACCTTGAGTGCCAAGAAAGGCGCCATTTAAATAAAATACATTATTATTATTATTTCCAGAACGTCTTCATGCAGTTTTTACTTCTCAGTCTGAAGATTCTGCAGATTTTCTCAGGACGCCGACACTAAAGTGTCTCTCTGTGAAGCTCAGGACGGTTTTGGTCTGATGAAGATCATGCATCTGAATGTGAACCAAAGACTGACTCAGAACCAGAGCCCCCCCCCCCCGTTGATTTTAACGTTCTTAAATCTGAACTTCTGTTTATTCAGAAACAAAATGTCGATAAAGGAGAAACCATCTGAGGAGAACAGTTGAAGCTCACGTTGGCCGTCATGATTTGGTCGTTTTACTTTTATTTCTGAAATCATTTGTCATTTGAAATAGTTTCTGACTGAAGAAAGAAACAGTAAAACTGTCGAATGACTTTGGACCAACGAATGTTTTCATCACAAAGGAAAGCCCAGAGTTTACATTATTAAACAGTCGTTGTGTCTCTGAAGCAGATCTTGTGCTTTAACCATCGACTGTACATGACATCTGGACAGAGTGGCTCCGCCCCCCCGACATTCCAAACAGGAAGTACCTGCAGAATCCCTCACTCAGTCCAGTTCTCTGAAACTGTCGATGGTTTTAAGAGACTAATGTATAAAAAATCTGAATAATTTGCTGTAGTCTCTCTGATTTTATCCTATTTCCACCACTAATTAGTCTGTGCTTTTATTTTTTAAAGTTTATTTTTACTTTTTAAAAATGTCAGACAACAAATGTGTTGTTTGTAAACAACAATGATGGGGGGGTGGGCTTTATTTTACAGTGAATTTATTATTAAATCTAAAATGAACCTTTACGAAAAAAAGTTTTAAAAACCAGAAATCGGCAAAATCCAAAACGCGGATTTATTTTGATCATTTCAGAGTCGCTGTAAACAAGAACACCGTTTGATCTGTCGAGTCGTGGATCTGTGCACTCGGTTTTAGGACTGTTTTTGTTTGTTTTTGGTGTCTCTGTCATGTAAAACTAGAAACTAAAAGCACCAAAGATTCACTTCAACGCAGAAGCGTCCCGGCGGCGGATTTGTTTTCTGCTAACGGACTGAATCTGGATGAGAAACTGCAGCTGTGATGGAAGACATTCAGCTAAAAACACCAATTTTGTAACAATAATAACTTAAAAAAACTTTATCCAAAAAACAAAATTGAGAATAAAAACTCGTGTTCTGCAGTACGCAAATGCTAGCAGCAACCAGCATCTGTGTGCTACGGCACGCCAATGCTAGCAGCAGCACGCATGTGCTACGGCACGCCAATGCTAGCTGCATCATGCCAATGCTAGCAGCAGCACACAGATGCTAGTCTTAGCTAAAGCTAACAGTGAAAGCCTCTATGTTTGTGTCGTTTATGCAGTGAGAGTGCTAACGCTAAAGCTAACTAAATGTAGCATTCATTATGTACAGGGCATGTGCTAGCACACATTAGCATAGCAATCTAAAAGGGTTTTTTACATTTTCAGCAGAAAGGCTCATTTAAAAACGTTTTTTCTGGTGTACAAAGTAGAAACAAAACCCCAAAGTGAGACAAACAAAAGTAAATCTGTAAACAGAAACTGAGGCTGCACTCAGACTCATTCATGGCACCAAGGAGGACAAAACCAGACGGAGTTGGTCAGAAACTTCAGGAGGACGCCGCAGGTGACTGACTGACTTCACCTCAGCAGTTTGGTGGAGAGTTTGGACTCGGCGCCGTTCACTCAGAGGTTCTGTTCAGGAATAACGGCGCCGGCGTCCCGTCAGCTTTCACCTCCACGCGCTGAGACGCTCGGGTGGTTTCCTCTCAGGCCGTCCGGCTCGTTACTGGAGAGAAAAGCTGAGCCGGATTCAGCACTCGCTCTAGTCCACCTGGAAGGGACAGGAAGGCATTATGGGAAAACGCAGCTGCACTTCCTGCTGAGTAAAGTGAGCTCACATGTCTGGAAACAAACAGTTCTCTGTTTCAGTTCTGCTCGCTCATTTCCCCGTCACGCTTCAGGAACATTCCTGAGAGGACGGCGGCGTGATGCTCGGCGTGATGCTCGGCGTGGTCACATGACAGCTCCTTCACTCAGAATCCCCTCAGAGCTTTAGGGACCTCAAACATCCAAAACCGTCTTTTTATGGTTCACGTTGTTTGTTACGCTCCGATCGTTTCCGGTTGAACTTCCACTAAAATGTCATCTCTAAATTTGAAGGTTTTTTTGTCTTTTTTTGTGTTTTTAGCAGAATTAGCTCCATTGTGATCTTTTATTTTGAAAATCCAGAGAACTCTTCCTTTTAAAACTCCTCCCACTTTTACGTAGTCGAACCAAACTGGATTTGTTCTGTTCTGAATAGGGCTGTGGATCACTGCTTAGGTGGGGATCCGATTCACGAGTCGAACCACGATTCTTACTTTTTCATATGTTTATTGTTATGTGTATGTTTATTTACTGGATGGATGAAAATTCAAATTATTTGTATTTAATCATCATTTATACATTTATTTAGAACAGGAGATCAGAATCAACAAAACTGATTTAAAAATCACAAAGATT
>NW_023416899.1:383260-385374 GCF_002922805.2 Oryzias melastigma | reverse complement strand
TGGTCGTGGACTGCACTTCTGCTTCGTCTTGACTATGGACTTAATCACCACTCGTCCCTCAGCTTTATCTGAATGAACTCTTAGATACGTAGTTGTAGAACCTAATCTTTCTTTAACAGTTCTGGTATCTCCTGTCCGTCCTGGGATAGGATCTCTCCTTCATGTGGGAATCCCTAAGGTTTCTTCTTTTTTTAGGAGTTTTTCCTTACCGGGAGGGAGGGTCTAAGGGCAGGGATCACCAGTTTATTTAGTCTGTTTAGTTTTTAACAATTGTTTATATTTTGAAGCCCAATGAGGCAAATCTCTTTGTGATTTTGGGCTATATAAATAAAACTGAATTGAATTGAATTAATAGAAGAGAGTAGCTCTATCTGAGGTCAGCAGTATTATGTTCTGGCTGTTGAGCTCTTAAGAGGTCACTAAGCAGCCGGCCTCCCTGGCATCCTGTTAATGTAACAAAAGCTTGTTCCTCGCCTGGAGAAGTTGATTAAAACTGTATATGCTGTCCAGTCTGAGCTCACCACACGATACCATGCTCAGAAATGTGGACAGCATTTAGTGTGCTGGCAGACGTGTGTGCAGTAGCCGTCATAAAGAAAATGAGAGTTCATGTCACCTTCAAACATTGTGCTGTTGCTGGTTTCCAGTGACAGTTTTTCTTGCATGTTTGGGACCAACATGAGGTGTCACAAAGCCTATGCTACCATGTTAAACCTTCATTTACTGTTTTGACTTGAACTAATAATCAACTGTACTAGACTTTATGTAAAATTTTTAACTTGTAACTGAAGATAAATTGTTAATCTAGCATTTATCTGATCTCACAAACAGTCCACATCAAACAACAAGAGTACAGCACAATTCTAATAAATATTATGACTGATTTAATCTTAAATGTGTTAATCTGTCTCAGATCAGTGTTAAAAAAACAGGAGGGCATTTGCACTTTTATTATTAGGGGTGTTGCGGATCACGGATTATCCGTGNCATGTCGAGACTTTCTGGCTTTAATAAGCTGAATTTCTGATTCTTATTATAGGGAGTTGAAAATCCCTATTGTGATTGGAAACAACAACACAAAACAATGCAATGCTTGAATTAAATCCCCTTAAAACAAAAAAAGTATTGAAATCTCATCACAGTGAGTCACTCTGTGATCACCATCTGCTGAAAATGATGGTTCACAACTAAACTGATAATGGAGGATCAGGTTCACCTGTTAGAGTGAAGCTGTAAAAACTAAATTAAAGGAATTGAAGCTGTGAGAGTTTGCGACTGTAGGAAACAAACAGCAATGCTGTTGGGGTGGCTGTCAATTATTTCATGTAAGTTGCAAAAGTGTCAATTTCATAAAAAGTACAAATTCCACAATAATTCTTCATACAAATTAGGGGTGTTGCGGATCACGGATTATCCGTGGTCCGTACGGATCAGAAGCCACGGTTCGGGACACGGTTCTGACACGTGTGTACCGCGGACCACTCCAACCCCCACCCCCAGCGAGCGCACACAACTGGGGCTCTCATAATTTTAATCATTGTCCGTTCACATCAATGAAATTCTGTCAAATTTCTGTAAATCCTCTTTGTTTTGACTAGCGCTGAAGTAACAGCTTCACGGTTATTTCTTAAAGTCTGTTCCTGAATCTCCCGCTGCGTGTGGGCGGAGCTTTCAGCGTTTTTCCTGCATAGAGAATTTGGTGTCGGCCGCCACCAGCTCCTGGAAAAGGGGGGATGTGGCTGATTCTAGGAGCCCAGACTGAGAGAGAGTCCACGGAGACCCGAATGATGACAAAATGATACAACAGAAAAAATAATTTCAGTAAACCAATAACCAATATATAATCGCAAATATTTTGATTTTAATGTCAAGGTAACAATAATTATATATTTTGTTTTGGAAACATCGTCTGTGGACCCCCCTTCCTCTTAATTGAAAATGGTTCGGTCCGACTGACTATTCTTCCACAGCTGTTTGTTACCGTCAGACCCACAGAGTTTAAGGGAGAGAAGACACGCTTTAAAGGGTGGCTCCCAAGATGGCGCTCTGAGCAGTCGCGTTTGGCTGATCTCTGCAAACCTAACTGTTTTTTATGGTAGTACACAGTGTATAAA
>NW_023416899.1:375833-383131 GCF_002922805.2 Oryzias melastigma | reverse complement strand
GAAAGAATGTTCAATAACGTTTATGAAATAACCACAATAATAGTTAAATAAACTTGTTAAGGTATACAAATCTGAAGTCCCCACAAGACACCACCAGCTTATTTTAAGCCAGGAAAAACCCTGCAGCTTCCGTCACAAACTTTACTCAACTTGACGCGGATGGATAGATATCAGGTTTATTTAATGTTAAGACCTGAATAAAAGCATCGGTACACGTTTACATTTCTGGATTCAAAGAATCTCCGAGTTTGGAGAAGCAGCTGTCTATTTTAAAGCATTCTCTCAGTTTTTGTAGATTTGGTCACAAGACATGCAAATGTAGTCAGAAACTACATGTTTTAGCATTTTGTTTGTGTTCAAACTTTAAAGATATTCTGTTTTAATAAAAAGGCGTCAATGAGCAAACGTTTTAATGTTGCATATATAAATATTGTGTGTGGGAAGTACTTTATATTGATACTGAATATATGATTTGAGTCATTTCCAAAAAATTAGCTTTCATATTGTTGTTGTCGTATTTTTTTTTTAACATTCAACTGATCCGAAAAATGAACCGAACCGTGACCCTAAAACCGTGACACGATCCGAACCGTGAGTTTTGTGATCCGTTACACCCCTAAGCTGAAATATAGCTAAACTCTAAATTAGCGCAAAAAAACCTCAATAAAAGCCATAATAGTCCAGAGGCTAGCAGAATGTCAAACTTTTAATGTCAAACTGCAGTAAAACTTTCAACTTTACTACACTCTTGACTCCATAAAATATAAACTAACGACTAATCATGGCAGCTCCAGTTTCAACCAGAGCGGGTCCTGAGTTTAATGGTTCCCTAGAGGAAGAGAGACACTCAAAACCACACAACACCATCTGCAACAAAACTAAGATAACTATACCATAACAATAACCATCTATGATCAGTATTTACAATACAGAAAACTCCATAACTGGTAGAACAGCTTGCAGCAGAAGCAGTACAAGCTGTCTGTTTTGGGGGGATACATTATCCATGTTCTTTTAACCATTAAAATATTCTTTCATCATTATTTAGTCGTGTTTTTGTTCCTCTGATCATCTTTTGATCTTTGTGTTCTTTTCATCGTGATGATGCTGTTTTTAGACTAAATTAAACAAAGCAGCAGAAGTTCATTAATGCTAGTGCAGGGTACGCCTGCCCCTACTTCCCATCATCCATCTGTTAACACAATCTCCTGCTAGCTTACAAGCTAACATTAGCGATGAAACTAAAATGGGATCAGTACTGGTGCGATCCAGCTGCACAGTCTGGATCCAGATAGCAGCTCAGACGAGGAGAACAAAGACGTTGATGGGTGTTTGTCTGCAGTGAACATACCTATGTTGTGGAGCTGAAGCTGCGGGTTCCAGGTGATATCCAGCAGTCTGCGCTGACCACAGAGCTCGATGGTTCCTTCACAGAGTCTGAAGGTTTCTTCAGCAGCAGAAATTTGTTCTCTGACAGACTCTTTCTGAGCGAATGAAGACATGGTTCCTGCAGCTGCAGAAGATCTTCAGCTCCAACGAACACCAAAGTCCTCTGAACAGTAGCAGCTCCGATCATCTGCTAGTCTCTCAATCACAGCCACGTTGTCTTTACGTTCAACACGTATTCACTCATTTACGACCAAATGCTGAGAATTCCACACGACCCACGTATCGTCCTTTCTGTCCACAAACCTCACGAACGTCCCAACGAAACACCGCCGTCCCCTGAACACAAGGTAACGCTGCTAGCTAACGCCTCGCGCACAAAGAGGACTGAGCAGCAGACAGCAAGACGGCAGCCTGACGTCATCAGCCGGAACAGAAAGTTAGTGGTCAGAAGATTCTCCTTCCTAGGTCTAAAAATACAAATTTTCGTTGAGGAAGACTGATATAAGTTTCAATCCTAAAAGCTGTGTTTATTTTTAGTTTTAAGCTTTAATTCTTGTCTTAGTCAAAGCTGCTATGAGGATGATCGGAGTATTAATAGGTTACAGTGTGGTGACGTCACAGCAGCATTCATAACGTCTTCCTGAAACTTTTTTTACATTTAGATTTTATTTAATTTTCATGAATGAAAACTGTTTTTGATGGAATTATTTCAAACAACGTTGAGATCAAGTGAAGCCGTTTTGCGTTTCTTATTAAATAAAGTTTATTCACGTAACCCGGAAGTAAACAGCTCGAGGCGCTAGCTAGCATGCTAGCAGCGTTAGCTTGTGCTGAGAGGACGGCGGTTTCGTTGGGACGTTCGTGAGGTTTCTACAGAGATGTAGCGATACGTGGTTCGGTTCCGAACAATCCTTTTTAACTAAAGCGTCGTAAATGAGTGAATACGTGTTGAACGTAAAGACAACGTGGCTGTGATTGTGAGACTAGCAGATGATCGGAGCTGCTGCTGTTCAGAGGACTTTGGTGTTTGTTGGAGCTGAAGATCTTCTGCAGCTGCAGGAACCATGTCTTCCCTTCAGTCTCTGAGAGAGTTGATCAGCGAGCGACTCGCTGCTGCTGCTGAAGAAATCTTCAGACTCTGTGAAGGAACCATCGTCCAGTACGAGCAGGAGCTCTGTCGTCAGCGCAGACTGCTGGATATCTGCTGGAAACCACAGCTTCAGCTCCACCACATAGGTATGACAGTTCTTCTTCATCAGATTTGATTGGATTTGGTCAAATGTATCAAATCCAATGAAAACATGTGGACATGTCAAAACTATGTCAAAGCTCGATTAAAAAGATGTCCGTCTGTGTATCTGCTGCTGTTCTCCTGGATTTCAGCAGAAAATTCAACACTTTCATGTTTTCAACCTAAGAAAGGTTAAAAACCCACACAGAAAAAAGTTTTCACTAATAGTAATTTCTATCAGTGAATATTTCTGTTCTCTGGATCCTTTTATAGCTGTGTTCTGCTGTGTTTCTGCCTCCTCTGACTGACGTCATTGATCTGAACTAGTGCTGGGTGATATGATGATACGTATCATATAGGTGATAGAAAAGTGTCTCTCTGACATTTCTCTTCTACCGTTTATATCATTTAATCATCATCAGCTTTTTTATAAAGCACTGTTGCTCAATTTGAAATCCAAACAAAGCGCTGAACAATAAAGGCTAAAAACATAATAGAACAAATTCAATAAATAATTTGATAAAAACAAAATAAAGGACAGCATAAAGATAAGAACATGATCAAAGAAAACACTGAGAGTAAAAACATAAAATGAAACTTGAATGTAAAATTAGAGTAAAATCTCATGTGTGAGTCAAAGCTCGACTATAAAAATGAGTCTCGAGTCTAGTTTTCAAGATGGACGTGGAAGACGCTCGTCTGATATTTAGTGAGCACAGACAGAAAAGACTCGCTCCTCCTGCATTACCTTTAGACCTCGGTACCTCAAGGAGAAGCTGATCAGGTTTATAACCTCATTTGGTCAATTACTATGACAAACAAATGAATTTTTTTATGTTGTGATTTAAAATAATTTACATCATGACATAATTTTTTTTCCTTATCGTCCAGTTCTACTCTGAACTGCTGCTGTTTACCTTCATCATGAAGTTTAGTGTATATATCATAAACCACAATCCACTAAAGTCCTGTCAGTGTCTAAAAGCCCCCCCTTCTTGTGTTTGTGTCCCTGCAGTCCTCCCCCAGCATTGGTCGACTGAAGAGGATCTCTGCAACCAGCAGAGGAACTTCAGAGTGGACCAGGAGAATCCAGAACCTCCACAGACTCCAGAGGAACTGCAGGATCCAGAACCTTCATCGATGAAAGAGGAACCAGGAGAACTCTGCATCAGTCAGGATGAAGAGCAGCTTGATCTGAAGCAGGAGACTGAAACCTTGATGGAGATTCCTGCTTTGGAGGAACATGTTGAGAGTGAAGCAGATGGAAACAATCAGCAGAGCTTGAATGGAACTAATAGTCAGGATGAAGAAGGAAACCAACATGAAGAATCAACATCAACTCCAGATGAAGAGACAGAGCCACAGAACAGAGATCAGAGGAAGAGAAGAGACAGAAGTCATGTCCAAAGTGTGGCCAGCTCTCACATGTCAGAAGGTCAGTGTGACTCTGAGCTGCAGCTCCACTCTATAGATATGTTCACTAGACTTTCTAAAGATCTCAACGACAATTAAAAACTAAAATCATGTAATAAGAAACTTCAAGTTTTAGAAATCAAAACAAAATCCCACAAACCAAAACGATTCTAAAAAAATGAAAATGAAAATGTTTCTAAAAACAAAAGTTAATTTCAAAAATTTATATTAGTGGCTATATATTAATCACAAATTTTTAAAGTTTTTTGTTCTTGACTCTGACACGTGTGTTACATGTACACACTTAATGCTAATATTTAATATGCTAGAATCAATGTTTAGTTTGAAGGCCTAAAACCTCATGAAACGCACTGGTACACTTACTGGAAAGGCTTGAATGACACAATATAAAATAAATCTTTTATTTGAAAATATTCTGTACAATTTATTCTAGTCTATTCCTGCAGCGCCTAATAAAATAAAGAAAAACTCAACATTGTCATTGAGATTTGGTTGTTATTTGACGTTGGCCAAAAATGTTCACATTAGAGCATCTTTAATGTTTTACTTTTGTGTTTATATGTTTTGAAAGACTTTTTATATATTTTATCAAATATATGTTTTGAAGCTTTAATCAATAATTGGAGGCTTATATTTACATTTTTCCTGTTGATCCAGATTGCCAACCTCATCTGATTAAAGTCTGTTTTTAATGCCAGAAACAAATGAAGGAGAAAAGCTGCACGATTCATGAAAGGTTTAGCTAAGTGTCCAATGTAACTTCTACAAGGCAGAACTTGTTTTCCATGAGATCACTATGGTGATGAATGAACACCTGAAGACGAAGCATGTTGTGACTAGGGCTGTGGATCATCACTTAGGTGGCGATCCGATTCGATTCACGAATCAAGAGCAACGATTCACGAGTTGAACCACGATTCTTACTTTTTATTATAATGTTTATTGCTATGTGCATGTCTATTTACTGGATGGATGAAAATTTAAATTATTTGAATTTAATCATCATTTATACATTTAATTAGAACAGGAGATTAGAATGAACAAAACTGATTTAAAAAAACACAAATTCAGATAAAAAGAATTTTTGACGTTTGAAACTTTTTCAATCTTCAGGTTCAGCAGTAAAACAACATAAAAGGATACAATCTCTGCTGTTTTGGGTCATTTAACAACAAAACCTGAAAATGTTCTCCACAGTTTTTTTTTTCGCAGCAGAATCATCTGATTCATGTTGATTATATCCACCTTTCAGCAGCGCGAGGCTGTTTCTTCAGAATAAGATGGAGTTTCATTAATTGCGTCAAATGTTGAAGAGTTATTATAACCAAAAGAATGTAAACACTGGAGCTAAAGCTCCGATGTTAAAGCTAATTCATTTTTTCAGAGGTTATGTCTGTGAGCGGAACTTCAGTCTCAGTTTCTGAACAGAAAAAAGCTCTCGCAAGTTTTACTTTGAAAACCGGAAGCATCACCGTCACGAAGATGTGTTTACTTCTGTTGGCAGTACCGCTGCTCTTTCGGCTTTGGTTTAGTTCGTAAACTTAAAATCCTACATTAATCTGCATTTCTGAGCAAAAATACATCTTTCCCAGGTGATATTTTGATCATCAGCGAATCAGCGATCTTGGACGTCGCGAATATGCGTAATCAAATTTTCTGGAGTAAATCGCGAATACCCGAACACCCGGATACTCGTTACAGCCCTAGTTGTGACTGTTTGATCACGCCGAACAGAGAGCTTTGTTTAGCTAAGCTAACATCGGCGCTAACACAGCTGGCTCTGTCTCTGCAGTTTTCTGGGTTTAAATGAATTGTGTGCTGCTGTCATTAAAGCAGAAGATCTGCAGCAGATCCGTGTCTACAGAACATCTCTGTCTGCATAGTGAACGTTTCATGATCGGCGCTCTTCAAACCAAACGCAGCGAGGGGGGGCACGGATTACGAATTTACACTGGGAATGAACCGCTCATCCAAGGCTTCTTTCATATTCCACGGCGCGATCACGTCGTTCGGTTCAAAGAACAGATTTTGAAACGTTCACCGTGCACACAGAGAGGCTGTGTGTCGGTACCAGGGCTGGGTATCGGTTATAATCTCCAGAAACGATTCGATTTGATTCATAAGAGCCTGAATCGATTCGATTCCCATTTTTTTTTTTGGATTCCTCAATTCAATTCAATTTTAAGTTTACACATTTATATACATTTGTTTAGAAATACATTAAAATATACTGTGTAATTTGAATATATTTATATTAATCTGATCCAGTTCACATATTGTAAAATGTATTAATGAAATAATGAGATTGTTAATAGCAAACAATGTTACACGGTTTCTCAAAAGGAGAAGTTCTAACAAAAATGTTCAGATCATTAACATTGTTAACATTGTTCTGCTTCTCCTGAAAGGTGTTTCAGTTTGGCCACTAGGTGGCGATCGCGCTACAAAAGTGCACCTAATTCAAGAAGAAGACAACACTATGAGGAAAAAACATTTTTTTAGACCACAAATAGTTACTTTAACAAATATTTCCTAAAAGACTTTAGAAATGAATGACTGTGAGTACATAAGGATGGTCATTTAGTCAGCAGTGTATTTTTTTGGTTGGCTGAACGTTAGCATTAGCCGTCCTATGGGAATTTCTATTGAACGTTAGCATCAAGCTAGCTGACTTTAGCTTTCTGTGCTAAGTCGATTTATATCTTTTGTGAATCGATTATTGATCGATTAAATCGATTCAAATAGATTAATATTTTCAACCCAGCCCTAGTTGGTACAGATCTGCTGCAGAGTTATAGAGCGGTGAGAAAACTAGAGTTCTAGAAGTAAAGTAGCTCGCCTAAAAGTCCAGAGCTAAGATGACAAGTGTAGCATTACATTAGTTGTATTAAGCTCCAATTAAATGTAAACTCAAATATTTTGAGTGTGTTTATATCTGCAAATAGCATTTGAAGTACTGTCTCTATGTTTTATTAAATATGTTTTGAAGCTTTAGAAATAATTGCAGGTTTTTATTTAGTTTTCTGTAGTTGATTCAGATTTCCTCATTTGATTGAAGTCTTGTTTTGATGCCAGAAACAAATGAAGGAGAAAAGCTGCATGATTCATTAAAGGTTTAATAAACTGTTGTCTTTATTTTAGTTAGAATATAGCTTAAAGTACGGTGGCCGGCACGGCTCACATGAATGCAAAAGCCACAACACAACGACAAAAGCCGAAGCACGAACACAAACGCCGAAGCACA